>NC_135863.1:15940778-16110778 GCF_031162955.1 Sander vitreus
GTAAGTTAAATAATAATTTACCTTTTGCCTGGTGTTGGCTGTATTTGGTGGATGCATTTTGCCAATTTTCCACATTACACAGGTTTACATTTTCTTCCCACAAAGTAGAGCAGCAAAACCTCTAAAACAGCATTTGACAGAAAATCATTTAGGTTATATTAAACCTTAGAGAATAGGTTTTCATAAAACACATAAAAAGTTGATCAAGCAGGTTTTGTCTGTGCATGCGATTGTAGTCAACAAGAGATTTTAATTGCATCCAGAGTGGATAATGTGACTGGGTGATATATAATATTTAAAAGAAAAATATCAGTTTGTGATGATCAGTGTTAATAGATAATAGTACAGTTATGGATTGTGGCAAGTTATACCTTTGAGTGCCCCGATTTTCCATCAAGCTGGGTCTACTTTATGTCATTAAGTGGTGTCTTCATTTCCCAGAAGGCCTTTTGAAAATAGCTAACAGACAACAGGATAGGAAAAAAGAATTTCTTACAGGCGAAAAGTGTTGAGTGAGAAGTGTTTTCCTTTCTTTGCTAATTCATTAGTCACTGTTAGAGTTAAAGAAGAACGAGTTGTGTTGAAAGTTGTAGTTCAGCACTTAGAACCCTACAAAGAAGTTATCCACTTTCATAGCACCTATATTGTGTAAATCAGTGTGGTTGTCAAGGAGCATAATCAAAATACGCCACCAACCAACAATGAAAAGCCACAGATCTCACAGACTTCTGTTTTCTGTTATTCATGCATCAGTGATTTATTAAGAGTGTGAAGAGAGAGAGAGAGAGAGAGAGAGAGAGAGAGAGAGAGAGAGAGAGAGAGAGAGAGAGAGAGAGAGAGATACTCTGAGAAGGTACAGACTGAGTGGACACAGTCTGCCTAGAAACCAGCTGCCACAGACAGACCTGGACACCAAGGGAGGACAGGCTGCTCGCTCTGTAGAGAAAAGAGCAGCACTTTCTACTCTAGTGTGACAAATAAAGTAGACAAATCTTCTTCCCCAAATTTAAAAGTCAATGTAAAAAATTCGAGACACTTTCAGACAAACTGAAATTTGTTTTAGGCGAGAATTGAAACTGCTGCATATCACCTAATTATGTCGACTCCAGCCACAATTTAAGAGATGACCACGGAAACACCACCCAGGAGTAAACCACCACTCCTAACCAATCAGCAACAATAAAACACTTTGTGATGAATTGGAACAATGTGATAAGTTAAGTGTGTAATGTTTTTTGCTATACCATTGGTGTTTATGTTATAGCTAGTTTGTGTTGTGCCAGTCATTGTCAATTTCCTTTTATTTATATGTTATCTGCTTTGGCAATATAAGCAATGTCTTGTCATGCCAATAAAGCACTCTTTAAATAAATAAAAATGTGTGTGTGTGTGTGTGTGTGTGTGTGTGTGTGTGTGTGTGTGAGAGAGAGAGAGAGAGAGAGAGAGAGAGAGAGAGAGATGCTGATTATGTCGGATAGTTCTAGGCACTAGGACCCAGCAGGTGCAGCACCGAGCTATTTCAGTAGTCTGCATCCAGTCCCGTCAGCAGAGCAGATTGCTGGTCTACAGCAGTAGCGTCCTCTGGACTCGGGACGCGGAGTGAGCGGCAGCTCCCCATCCTGCTACCCACAACACGGCACGGGAAGGGGGGACAACGACATCTTAAACCTGACTAATGTTGCAGGATTTGACAGACCCCAAAACACACATGTTCTTCTTTTTGTTTTTTAATGAGTAAGATACTTTAGATATGGCTTCATCCATGAGCGGCACAGAGGAGGTCCGGGTGTCGCCGTTGACGCCCCTGAAGTTGGTGGGACTGGTGTGCGTCTTTCTCGCCCTGTGCCTGGATGTCGGGGCCGTGTTGAGCCCGGCGTGGGTCACGGCGGATGACCAGTACTACCTGTCCATGTGGATGTCCTGCTGGAAGCCCGTCAGCTCCGCGGAGTGGTCCTGCAACAGCACGCTGGCCACCGGTGAGACAGACGCTCATGTGCTCAGAAACACTGACTTATTGAAGCTGATGGGGGTGATGCGCCACCATGTTGTTTTGGAAGTTTTAAACCAGTGGCCTGTTGTAGTTTTCGGGAGGTTTCACCCTTGAAATGGCAGATTTCGGGTTGCAGACAGATACCCGTATTCATATTCAAATGACAGTCAGATGCACTGCACTCAGGGATAACAAAAGGTCCCCGCAGACAGTGCACTGCTTAACCAATCTGTTCTGTGGGTGAGAATTATACAACATCACCCAAGAGAGTGCTAAATGTTTATTACTTTATGATTAGCTATTGCCTGGTTAATTAGAACTCCAGAAATTGTTACATTAAATAAGATAGTGAACAATGGGCTGCACATCACTGCTTTTGAAGTGGGAAATAAAAAAAATAAAAAAGTTTAGGCTATCCTTGAGTGTCAAAGTCTGATGAGTAAGACATCTTTGCTTTTTCTATTTAGGCTAGTTAACTTTTCTTCTGAAACATTTGCCCAGTGAATGATGTGGGAATTTTGCCTGACCAGGAGCGGTCCAGCTGGGGTTTCATTTGGCCTTTTGTTGCTCACAAAATGAGCCTTTGTGTGGGTTTCTTCACCGGCCAAGGAGCAAGGGCAACTCAGAGTAGAGAACTCCCCAGAGATCCAGATGTCTGAAGATTAGTAACCAGGGAAACAAGTGAAGCACTCCAGAAATGCTGATTTTCCTCTATTAAGGACACTTCTTTATGGAGTCCCCATGAAGGCTTTTTTCTGGAAGCATTTCATATTTCCATCACAGCCGATTATTCAGGGTTAAAAGGTGGTTGAGAATTGGCCTTTATATGAAAAGCTTCAACAACAATCAGTCATGACTTCAGGAAAGCATTTATTTATGTCTGACAAAATCTAATGCAGCCCTGCAATTTGTAATATTTTTTTTTTATTGAGATTGATTCAACTCTGGCACATTTTTAGGCTACATATTGTGGTATTGCTGTATTAGGTTACACTGGATTGCAAGGTGGACAAAATAACAGAAACACTTTACAGTATAATCCAGTCCAGTACAAACACCACAAACTATAGCCTAAAAATGATGAGAAAAAGTAAAAGCTCAAAGCTTTTTAAAGGTATGTTCACTGCAAGGCTTTTTATAGGGTTGTATTGCTTTTTCGTGTTTTTTCTTGTGTCCACACTGACTTACTATAGCCTGATTAGCACTGAATATTGTCATTTATCTCAAAAGGGATTTTTATCAGCATAAAAGTTATCTAAACTCTGTTCTGCAAAATGTGGGTTTACTACAGCTTCTTTCATTTCTTTGTGTGTGTGTGTGTGTGTGTGTGTGTGTGTGTGTTTTTATATTTCATTCTTTGCTGCGCCTGACCTCCTCCTGTCTGCTGAGTGGTGAATTGTGTTTTTGTTAGTCTGACAAAATGTTTTCTTTCTGTCTGAGAGATGAGTAACTGTGGGTCACGCTGGCCCCGATCCTCCTCCGTCAGCGCAGACAAAGTGCACTTTGGTGCCATATAAAGACATGCAGTCTCAGTGTCAGCTCTCAGCAGCAGCAGCATACCACAGTAAATGCACACAGCAAACTGGCCATTTCCTCAGGCGTGTGCTTGGCTAGGCTTATTGATTTGAATCCCAGTAATCACTTTCTACCGCCCTCGCTAGCCCCCCAATATTTACTCAGAATCATGCTCTGGGCATTAAATAAATCCTGTTAAGTTTGAAACACCAGCTGGCCGCTCCGTTGTTTTGAGCTTGTTCTGCAAGGCCTTCATGTATGTATGTGCTTGTGTGTTACTGTGTGTGAATTAGAAAGCAGATGAGACTTCATTGCCTTATGAAGTGTTTAAAATATACCGACAGAAATAGTAACTCCTCTCTTTCAGTTTCTCTCTAACACATACACACTTGGGCAGAGGGTCAGAGGTCACGTATAAAACATACAGACTCTACAAGGGTTAGGAATGTGGAACGCTCGTGCAAGAGCAGTGTGTGGATCCCAGGTTGGTGCGAGATGAGGGGACGAATGTGGAGCCAGTGTGTGAGCGAGCCCAGCTCAGTCATACGCAGTGATGCCAAAGCATATTAATAATGTAATATGTTATCGATCCCGCTTTTGGGTGACTGTCTTGTCTTTGAGGGAGGTCAAAGCTTTTGGTTACAGAGAGCTTGTAAAGGATCAGCATCTTGCTCATCAGGTCTTGAACCAGGGACCCCTGGTTGACGATGTTCCAGCTTCTTTAACTTCTCCATCCTGCTGCCATGAGAGAGTGAGACGGAGTGTGTGTGACAGCAAGAGAGACCCTCGAGGCTCTTCTGTGACACAGATTTTCCACCATTGTCTCAGACAAAGAAACCGAATTGGGGCCCCAAAGGATTCTTTCGATTAACACTTCAGCAGCGCCCGACATGCACACATGGGACCATAATTAATGCTCAAATTGGATCTTGTGTACTGTATCTCCTTTTCCATCTGTCATCAAGCAGGGCTCAGATTAATAGTTTGGCGCTTCCTGCTCGTCAAAGCCTTTAAGCACCCCAACTCTGGCTGTGTTTCTTGCACAGCATACAGGGTCTGTTCCAAATCTGGGATGAGATGACTTTCTTCCTCCTGCTGTTTTCATGGGCGCACTGATAAGGCTTTCGCGCTGACGGCACCAAACTGACCGAGAGAAGATATCTCACCAATGATATGCTTTGACAACTACAAGTCAAGTTACTGTGGCCCTTTGCTGATAGGAAACCAGTGAGGCAGCGGCAGAGAAAGTCAAGAGGTCAGTCTCCAAGGGGGCCTCATGTTGTGCAAGCTGGAGGCTGAAGGGAGCGGGTGCTCTGCTTTTTGTGGGCTCTTTCCAACATCCTGTGGAGACAGGGCCCATTTTTAAACTCCTAATTCTAAAATCCTGAGCCATATTTGGTCAGAAGTAGTTGATGTTTGTTCATATTTGAGCTGCTTGGCCCCTGAAATAAAGTTTCCCTCCAACAAGAGTGGGAACTGTATTTTAAGCAGCTTATGTTCCGTCACTTTCTCTCCGCTGGTGAATGTTTTAATGATTTTCTGACTCAATAGAGAGGAAAAATTCTCGGCAGCGCTTAATCCTTTTTATTTCCTGGACTCCATAATAGACAATACCATGTATACTTATATATATATAAAAAAAAAGACAAAACACTCTAAACTAGTATTTCAATATACATTTTTCCACCCACTGTAGTATTGAATCACTTATGCAGAGCCCAATGATTTCCTCCCGTGTAATCAAATGCCATATCATAATATCCTCTGCCTGTTTATAAATAGACCTCCTGTTTCCACAAGTACAAAGTAAAACTACGAAAGGGACCCTTAATCTCTTAACAATAACATAGAGTGTCTCCCACCAATCCTTAATTAACGTCCCATGGCTAATTAAGTCTCTAAAAAACACGCTCTTCTGCTGAAATGTTGTTTTCTTTGCACAGAGCAAACAAAAATCTCTACTATGTTTTTTCCTTTTTTTGACATACTGTACACATTCTTATTTTGTTCACCTTTTTGTTTCCACTTTGGCGTTCCAACAAAGATAGGAAAGCGAGATTGAGACGGCAGTTATTTCCAGTTGAGTGTTTTTTGGAGTAAATCTGAATGAAATGCTGAGAATGTTGCTGAGCTGGCATCAGCCAAGAGGGAGGGATACTCATTATGTGAATCACCTCACTTAAGCCAATGTGCAGCATCAGGATCCGTTACTGAACACGCTGAAATCCGTGCCTAGCCATGCGTTTGTGCATTTGTTTGTTTCTTGTCAGCCAGAAACTGCTGTGCTCAGTTCAAGGTTTCACTGCATGGTTCTCATTCTTCTTCTTTTTCTTCTGCCACTAGCTACGGATCCCCGGTGGCTGAAATCAAAACATTATGAGCCATCAGCAGCTTCTCAGAATACACTAGGAGTTGTCTCAGCCTCCGAACCACAAATAGTTTGTATTTACACTGTGATAATTCACCACAAATGTTAGTGGATGGATTCATTTTTTGAGCCTGGCAGTGTTACTGTGGCTCACCAATATGGCCTGGGAACTGCTCTGTCTTTTTATTCCTCCTGTCAACAGTGCAGACACGGCTCTCCAGAGTAACCTTGTTTTAGCTACCTATGTCACTCTCTATCTCAGTGTGATTTCATGCCTTTCCTCCCTCCCTCCTCTCTGTCCCTGTGCGTTTGTCTCAGACTGGCAGATTGCCACACTGGCCTTGCTGTTGGGGGGGGCGGCCCTCACCCTGCTCTCCTTCCTTGTGGCGCTGATCTCCCTGTGCTCCGGCTCCAGGAGTCGCTGCTACAAGCCGGTGGCTGTTATGCTGTTCTCTGCAGGTATGTAAAGAGATTCTGTAGCAAAAACAAAACAAAAAGGAAGAGCTGAAGGACAGTCCAAAAATACAAAACAATGACTGTCCAGCTTCCAAAATGATCTACATTCATTATAGCTGTCAGGGGAAAGATCCAAGGCACTTACATCTAAAACAGTTTGAATATACGATTTTGGTGGCCATCAGAGTGCTTTGTTCCAGTTTTTGTAAGATGGTCAGTCATTGCTTTAAATCTGTATGTATTTACCATACTTACGTTGACTTCAGTACTTTTTCTCTTTCCTGTTTTCCTCTGCAGTGGTGCTCCAGGTGTGCAGCTTGGTCCTGTTCCCCATCAAGTTCATAGAGACAGTCAGTCTGAGGGTGTACCATGAGTTTAACTGGGGCTACGGCGTGGCCTGGGGATCCACCATCTTCTCTTTTGGAGGAGCCATCCTCTATTGCCTCAACCCCAAGAACTATGAAGACTACTACTAAAATGATGTGACACAAGAGGAGAAATTGAGACTGTTTCACCCCGTGTCCTCTCCTGTAATAGGAACTTTCTGTCTTTTACACAGTTCACAATCACAGATTAAAAAAACAGGAAATACAAACGCTTATTGTTAGTTTCAGGACTGGAAATGAGCTCTTCCATTTGATACTGTGAACTTGTCTCAAAGACTATCCTCAGTCACTGGACCAAAGCCCTGTGCTCTCTGAGAAGGTTTGGCAGCAAACCCGGCTGTGAAAAAGAAATCCAACCCAGCCAGTTTAATTTGAATTTGATAATGTCAGCAATCAGATAACTCTGCGTCCCCTTTAAGTGGAACTCCAGTAGATCTGGGCAGCAAATCTGGAGGGAACAGATGGGTTCACTGACCCCATACCAGGACGATTCAGTGGAATAATTAACAAATCAGAGCAAAGAATGAGGTAAACTTGGGCCTATGAGGGAAGTAACGGACCCAGGGAGGAAGATATCCTATTGAAGTAATATCACGAGGATGACAAAGTGAGGAAGACAGGGCACACCTAAGGAAATGCTACATTTCCCCAGAGATACTGTACACTACAACTTGAACTTGGCTTAGCCTTCTTCCTCCAGTAGAGTGTAATACATACTTACTGATTATAAACAGAAGCTACCTAAGACAGTAAAAACATTCCACAGCCACCTTCCAAATTATTGCATACTGGTTAATAAATAGCAGTCACATGTAAACAGTGGAAAAACCTTTGGCTGCTAATGTAAACTTGCAACATAACCCAAATTATACCTGCTTTTTGATAATAAAAAATGGTTGTAGTATATGCAAGTATGCACAATAAGCCTAATAAAGTAATATTCATTACAAGAAGACCAGTGGGAAAGAAGATGGCAAATGACCATGTCTGAGTGTGTGCGCATGTCTGCATGATGATACCGCCCAGCATGTGCTCACACACCTCCCCATGTGATGCCTCCTTATCTTCTTACCCTGTAGGGAATGCTCTCAGTGGAGTAAGCACCCTTAAGAATACACATTTCAGATAGGGAGAGGCTGTAACATAAAAATTATTGTAGTTATTGAAAAAGTCTGTATACTTAGTTTTTGAATCTAAATTAAGGTCCATGATGAAGTACTTTAGGAGATGCTAGAGTGAAATGTGCTGTGCATGAGTAGTGTTATGACTATGGGCAGAACATGGAAAGTTTCTAACCTGAAGGACAGTGGGCCCACGAGAGGTAAGACTTGTGGCAGCAGAAGACCTACAATGGTAATAACTGTCTTCTCAAACCTCATTTCACATGGTTAAAAACTTCTCCAACTTCCTCTTGCTACATTAGTGAAAGTGAGTGTGCATGCCACTACATTTTCTTATTTCATATTTCTAATTCCCCCTGGTTTGATTACTTGCATAATAAACATGTACTGGAAAAAAATTAAAATGTATGGTTGGTTCATGTGGGAAAAAGGAGCATCTGTGAATTATTTAAAAAAAACTATGCAGACATGCCAGCTGTGCGTGGCAAAGTCACATAGAATCAGCTCCTTTATTAACTACAGCAAGTTGAGGCATTTGCACAGGAAATTAACATCTTCTGAACACATAATACACGGTGGCACAATATGCATAAAAGTACCAGGAATATACTCCTATGCAAATGTCTTTAGTGTTCATCTTTCAGTGAAATTAGCTCTAATACAGAGCCTAATACAGTGTACAGTCTACATTTCGCATTAGTCAGAATGTATATACCATTGCTTTCATTGTTCCACTGTCAAGAGAGGGAGTTACAGGTCCTAGATTAAAGTGGAAGTGCCTCCATTTTGAGTTCAGGAATGGGAGCGGTTGTGTAAACAAGGCAGTCACTGTTTCTGCGTGGAATGTTCTCTAGGTAAACCGTAGCTCCTCGTCCTCCTCAATTGCTTCAACCTTTCTGAAGCTGCGGCCCACCAACTGCCAGAGTCGCAGTGTCATGTCACTCCCTCTTTTATACTTTTGCCATGAGAAGAGACTCCAACTGTCCTGAATAAGAATCATCCTCCTCCAATTTAAAAAGAGTCAAAGTGCACAGGAGTAGTAGATGGGAGCAGGACAAGTGGGCAGAGAGGGATAGTGGCTCTTCCTCAGCAGGTAAGAGGAGCTTATATATTTATCGACAGGGGAAGACCTCTAGACAGATTCTGCAGATTTTGGAGGAGTGGGGCTTATACTATCCAAGGATTGGCATGTGATAGGGCAGGGGTGGGCAATACAGCACAGCGCTAAGCTCAGGTGTAGCGCGGCATCTCGCACTGTTCACAGCGATTGAGTGCAGGGTGGTTGAGGAAGGTGCAGCTTTCACAGTTCCACTGGGCACCTTCAAAGTCCTCGTCCCTCTGGGGCCCTGGTGCTGGCTTGGGGACCTGCTCCACTTCTAACAAAAACAGAGGAGAGAAGCAGCACATGAAAAAGGTTGTTAATTCACGCGAGTCACTCAACACACGTGCGAGACATGCATTCAAGCATCAACCATTCAGTATAAACGTTGATAGGCATAGGCATTCACTAAATAACAAGGTTTCACATCTAGTTTTCATGTGAACACATCTGTTGAGACTGACACTCACCAACATCAAGTAAGACAAAATACTGTATGCAGGATGCAAACTCATCAGGGATGAAAAAGGTGACAAGGATGCAAACCCCCCTTGAATTGAAACTCTTGGCAACAGTATGAATATGATTCTACCCTGTAGAACATCGATCATCTATTTTTCCTCTCTTCTTTACATATCCTCATAAAAATGTCTCAGGACTCACTTTTATGTTCTGAAAACTGCGCTGAAAAATTCTTGCCTTTCTTTCCGGGTTTGGGCGGCACAACTGGACCGGGCTGAATGTTGTCATAAAAGTTGTTCATTGCTTTTGGATCAAACTTCCCTGTGGAGGAAAGCAGAAACCAGATACAGACATTTGTTTAGAAGTGTCCATCCCAACTAGAGGTCCAATCAGTCCGATCAGTTTCCAGCTATTCTCTTTGAGCCGTTTGACTTGACTGCCGTGTTCAGACAGACATATGCTTTATAACATCTTCATTCATTGCAAAGCACAGGACCCAAGAATGCAGGGTCAACAGGCAAAAAAGTTGGATTTGGCTCAATTTCGGCTGCAATATAATAAAACATCATCTGGCTACACATTACTTGTGCCAATCAAATACATGCAAGTGCACGCACATTCCTGTTAGACTCATTTGTAACTTGAACAGCGTAATGCTATTGTTTACTTCAGGATCTTCAAGACGGAGATTGGTAAAATAACTGTTGCTGTATTAACTTTCTGGAGTTGTAAAATCCTGTACTATAGTATTATTAACCGCTGTGCAGTGTTTTGGCATCCAAAAAGCTTTGAATTCATGGATCCATTACTCAAAGTGACCATCTTGGATTGTATTTAATCATCTCACTGGCACCAGAAGCAACACGCTCCAACCAACCCAGCCCTTTGTGTTTTGTTAATGCAGCGCTTAAGTTGGTCTGAACTGGCTACTAGGGAAATCACCAATGCTGCAATAAGTAAGCTCATTCAAGCACTATGAACACATTTAAAAGGATTTTGCCAGGAGATGATGCCTTGATTTTGTTCTGGCATGTCTTCACTTGGACACGAGAAATTTCTAAAGTTAACTGCAACTTGAATTAAGAAAGCTCACTCTTTCTTGTGTGTTTACAAAGTCAATGGGATGCTTTTTCCAAACCAGATTTACGACACAATAATCAACATGGGATTTCATCGTCTGCTTAGATGCATAGTTGTATCAGCACCAAAAAGAAATAAAGTCCTAACACAGCTACAAGCTTACAGTCAGATGTTTAACTTGATTTTCTGATTTATTTTTGCAACTGGATGGAATTTCTCTAGCTCAATAAGCTGCTTTGTGAAGCTGGGCTCCAAGAGGCACGCACAGATCACTCACACAAATTACTGTTTTACAGTGGCTGTTTGTCACAACAATGACCATAATTAACACCATTTTTCAGAGGCCTATGTCAACATCCGGCCATTCGACTTTTCTCTAAAACAACTGTGAATTTTGGCTATTGAAAAAATTGGTCACAGCCCCAAATATCAAATAACAGTAGTCCCCAAAAATAAAATAAAAAAGTGTATTTAGATAACAGGAACAGTGATAAATAGATACGTAACATTTACATTGAAACTTTAACTTCACACTTTAACATTGAAAGAATTACAATGCACGCAAGAAGCACAAGTTTAAACCTAGGGGCTGACCAGAAAATACAATTATTTTGCAGCAGCTTTTTTTGCTGAAAGTTCCGATTTCTTCAATGACGGAGTAGGCCATCCTCAAAAGTGTGAGAGGGGCACTGGTGAGTGAAGTCAGCGTTCAATGGCAAAGAGAAAGCCAGTGTTAAAAACAACTTGCATACATGCAGGGTCCAGAATTAGCACCCGCCACTCGCCAAATGCGAGTAGAAATCTACAGTATGTTGGCGAATAAAATAAATGAGGTTAGCCGCCATTGGCGGGTTGCTGATATAGGACTTCACTACAAACGGTCATCACTACAACACATTAGTTGATTGACCACGTTTTGTTTTGCATCGACTGGTGGGGACATGCAACGTATGGCTGTCAATTATTGTATCACAATGCTTTGACCCTCGCTGTCCACCGTTGCTACGCTTACTTTATCAAGCCAGGTACCACAGAGGAGAATTTTGCGCTAACCGCAAAGAGTCTGCAAGTATGTGGCCGTACATTGCCGGAGTAGACCAACCTAAAAAGGAAAAATGAAGAGCACAGTGGAAGTACGGTTAAAATAAAATTTACAGAGAAGTGGCGCTTCACAGTTAAGGGGGTGAAGCGAGATTGGCTTTTTGTGACAGCAACGTCAATATATTGAGCTGCAGCATTCGCTGCAGGTACTCCACAAATAGAACCTGCTCTTTTGTTTGTGTTGATTTTTATCATATGCATGGCTGGTTGAAAAATATTTGGGCCGGTACATTTTGTCAGTTTACCAACCACTGGCAGATAGACCAAAAAGCCAATTTTGGAACCTGCATACATGACATATCGGCCAAAAGGCATTTGGAAGACTGAAACAAAGTGGAAGAACGCTCCACTAATTTTCTAGGAAGACCACAATCCAAATGTTCAGTGGCACTGGGCTGACTGCAAGTAAATTGGTCACACTCATGAGCCTGCTGCCAGTTAGACTGTTTCAGCTTCCAAAAACACCACTCCTGGTAAATATATAAAGCACTGCAACTAATTTCCTTACACTGTGATTCGGGGGGAAATTAAGGCAATGCTGTTATTAATTACGTAATCAACAAGGATCACGTACCAGCCAAACACTGTGTGCATGGGCCCAATGAGGGTCAAACTTGGATCGGCCCGTGTCCTGTCATGGACCAGCCAGTCATTTTAGAGTGCTGCATCTGTATGCAGTGTGATGGAGCCTCATCCATCACTTTGGACCCAACTCTTGTCTGCTTCTGGGCTTGGCTCTTTCAAGATCAATGCTTTCAAATAAATCAGAGACACACTTCAAAGGTTTACGTGTAGGAATGTGCATATGTATGTATGTATATATATATATGTGTGTGTGTGTGTGTGTGTGTGTGTGTGTGTGTGTGTGTGTGTGTGTGTGTGTGTGTGTGTGTGTGTGTGTGTCTATACCTCTAGACTGCAGTAGATCTGTCTCCTTCAGGGTACAGTCGATATCAATCTGAAGCTGTCTGTTCAGACTCCGCAATCGGGTCATCTCTTCAGGCTGCAGCCGCCGCAAACACACAACCCAGTTAGAGTAGACAAAAATAAACCCCAAACCCCAAATATTCTCCATCCCTCCGTTTAAACTATGTCTTGCCGGTCATAAATTGTTTTAAACTTCACCCTGTATGATACAATAGAGCAATTATTTCTTATTTTTGCATTTTGGCTGCACCTGGAATACTATGTGGAATAAAGTTTGATTGTTTTTAAGATCAATTTGATTATTTTTCTGCCTTTTCAACAGCACACATGACTAACTCCAAAGCCTGCTTCAAACCCAGAGTCATTCAGGAGCAATGTAGCTGCTATAGCCTACAGAGCTTTCATGACTATGGGATTAAAACATTCCGGATGCGGAACTTGTGAAATAATCATTTAACAGCATTTTGTTGTACTTTACCTTTTGTGAGCATGTGAAAAAGTATTAAAATGAGTCCTTACCCTGGGTATAAGACTGGAGGAGTTGACTCGTCGAAAGCGTCTTTGAAGGGCGTCATATTCCATATTGTTGACATCGGCCTTCAGGTTCTCTAGTTTCTGCTTCTCCAGTAGCAGCTCCTTCATTAGACGCTCCATCCTGGCCCGCTGGTGGAGCAGGAGAGCTGGAGGGAAACACACCAAAAACAAAATGCTTGAAATTCAAGAATGAAAAATTAAATTTTATAGAAAACCTTTTCTCACTTTAGTGCTCTACTCTATACCAATATACAAGCCCAACGCTGACATTGGATATTTTATATTTTATTTCGTCATGTAAATACTCAAGTGCCTTGATTGTGATTCTGATTGTTGATTGTTTACTGTATGTTTTGTTGATAGTTGATTTTTATGTCATGTTAAATTGTTGATTGTTTATTCTATGTCTTTTCTATTTATAGAAAACATTTTTTTTATTTTTATGCATTTTGCACCGTGGGTCCGAGGGGACTGAAATTTCATTTGTGCCGTACGTCATGCATGTATAGCACATCTGACAATAAAGCTGACTTGACATTAAAAGGTAATAAAACACTGACATACCAAAAACTACAAAATCTATATGTCTGGGGAGAAAGTCTCAAATATGATAGCAAACTATGCCAACAAGATCGCCACTAAACACCAACAAATTGAAGCTCATTCATCACGTAATAAACACTTCTTTATCATAGTTTAAAAAAAGATTTCAATTTTAAACGTAAAGTGTGAGGATTACTGGCTATTACGGTAGGATTGGTCCACATCTTAACCACCAATACACAAAATAGTCATCAAATTCTAAGATGATATGCATCTATAAACTTTGCTCAACAACAGTTTCATGCACACCAGCAGAAAGTCTTCTAAGATGAAGTCAGCTATTCTCAGGCTAAAGGCTTTGGTCTCGTCTTTATTTTAGACAACACAGCCCCAAACACACATCCAATGTCAACTCCAACTGGAAAACAGTATTGACAAAAAGTCAGAACTGCAGAGCAATAGAAAAAAAACAAGAATCGCCTACCTTGTGTATAGGCATAGTCATCAGACCCTGAGCTTGAACGTCGGGGCATATGCTGAAACTGACTGACAATGTTCCCTGGCAGAGCGGAGATGGGCAGGATGGGTGCAGGGGCAGCGTTGTGCTCCCCTTGGTCTACTATGTTGAGAAGAGACTCCGCTTCGGCAACAGGAGGTGAGCTGAGTGGCCTCTGGGGCTGGCCTCCTGGGGACACTTTGATTTTAAAGGTGTATGCTGACTGGCCCGGTTGAGGAGAGGAGGCAGGCCGAGGTCTTGCAGGGCCTGGATGCTGCAGATACATCCCAGGGTGGAAGGATGCCGGGCCTGAAGGTCCAGTCATAGTGATGCCCCTCGAGGGGGAGCTTGGCGAGGGGCTGGTGGCCATGTAAATTGCTCCCTGAGGATGTGGGGTGTGCACAGGTGAGTTGCTGCGAGGTCGTGGACCCTCCAGGGTAATCTCTATCTGGTTCTTGAGGGAGCTTTTTGTGTGGTAGGGCCTGTAAACAGCTGGCTGTGCCTGGGGCTGTTGCTGGTGATGGTAGGGCATGCTGGGAAGGGTTGGGGAACTAATAGGGAGAAAGACATATTGCTGGTGCTGGGGTTGTGGCTGGGGCTGTGGCTGTGGTTGGGGCTGAACCTGATGCTGCGGGGAGCTGTAAGGCGAGCCGTATGTGGGAGTACTGTAGGGGGACTGCTGATGCTGATACACAGGCGCCCCTGAAGAGGACCAGGGTGCTGGCTGTGGGCTCTGGGAGGGTGAGGGTCTAATATACAGGGTGGTGTTGGTGTTTGCGTAGTGCCCTGGGGGGATCTGCAGAGCCTGTGGGACATTAGGTATACTTTGCTGCGAAAGTGTGACTGTTATAGGGTTCATAGAGTAACGTGGGACAGGAGCGTATGTGGGAGACATGCCCTGCATTGTGGGTGGAGGAGTAGGAGTGCTAGCCGAGCGGCTCTGTTCATTCATGAAGAAAGGATTATAACCCGGGGAGGGGGCCATGGTGGCAGGGGCTGACAGTGGCTCAGGGTAGCTGGGCCGCTGGGGTTCGATGTGACTGTCACTGGTGCTGTGTACAAGGGAGCGTCCTACTCCTGCTGCTCCTCCATTTGCCTTGCTTGCCTCTGAGCCTGGGTATCCCAGGCTAATGTGTAGCATGTGGTTTCGATTTAATCGCCCCTCCTCTGGACTGTGATGGAACTCCCCATACAGGTATCTGTTACTCTCCTGAGCCAGCAGGCGGCAGCAAAGATCCAGGTTATTGTTGTTCTGAGACAGCAAAGGAGAACAGTGTCAGTCATGCAGTGTGGATCAGTTATAAGGGATAATACTACCAGTTGGTAATCGGGTAGTGCAAACATAGAGAGATATCCTAAAACAAAACAACCTTCTACCCAAGTGTACATTGCACAACATTCTCCAACAGCTTCGCTGAACATATACAGGAATACTAAATGAGCTATGTAAGCTTCCGTCAGAACAGGGTGTGTGTGTGTGTGTGTGTGTACCTGCAGAAGGCACTGTGACACTACCCCTTCTGGGATCTCTGGGAAGAGCTGTTTGAGGTCCTGCAGGATGTGGTAGTCAGGCTGAGACCCTCCCTGCGCCATCCTGAGCCAACACAGAGAGTCAACGAGCCCAAAGCTGCGAAAGCTGAAATAATCGATCCCGTCTCATCCCCTGAAGATGCACAGATGACAGACAAAACTGAAGACAAAACTCAAATGCCATGGGAATGTTCGCAATAATCCTATTAGCACTGTTGGCCTGCTAAATTTCTGCCACACACCCAATGTGTCAGCAGTAATCGAACACATCAATTAACAATCAACATTTGTGGGGAATGTCAACCTACATTTTCAAAGAGATGTGTCCAAGAAAGAGAGGAGGAACAGCCGGAACATAACACACGAGCAAAGAGAAAACAAGCCAACGTCACTGGTATTGATTCGCATTAGCACAGGAGTGCTAGCAAGGTGCCTCTCAGTCTGTTGTTGTTTGTTTAGCCATACTGTTGCACCAAGCAACGACGACATACCATTGCTAGCCAGCCGGCTAGTTCTCAGCATCTGTTAGCCTCTGTACATCACTCAAATAAACCACACCGGTGTGCTGTGTGGCTACGACAGGAAACAACATTACCATTCCTGGGAGATTGTCCGATGTTACCTGTAACGTTACCCAATTCAGCAACACAGCCCCCTAAACAAGTCACCTGTTTAAACAAGATTAACTTAAGTCGTCAACTGCCTGCCAGCTAACTTTGCTAATGCTAAGCTTAGCTTGGTCCTGTTGGCTGGTCAGCTGTCACAAGCCTGGGTGTTGATGGCTTAGCTAGCTAGCCATGCTAAAGTCAGCGAGCGTTAGCCACTAACGGCTTTATAAAACTTACCATATGTTAGGAGTCTCCCTCATGTCTCGGACCATAGCTGAGTCCCGAGGAGAGCTGATATTTCCGATATGGTACGCTGAGGTTCGTCAATGATTTGTTTTGACTAAATAACTTATTGTTTCGCATTCCAGCGTTGGGCCCCTGCCGCTGAATTGCATACGAACAAGCTGTCTATCGCGATAATGTCAGATTTTCCCGGACCAGGAAGTTGTTCAAATTGGCTGGATCGACGCTGTTAGCGCGCATGTCTGCATGCCGTTCCTCTCTGATGACCATCTGGCAGAATTTTATTCAGTTTTTACCTAATACATCCATGGTTTTTACTCATTTCTATTTAAATAAGCAACAAATGTCTCCTAGAAAAACAACTTGGTCCCTGTAAATACAGAGTGATTAAACATGATGTAACATACTATAATTTTAATATCAGGACATCAAAAATGACATTAAACATAAATGAAAAACTACTACTAGGCTACTTAAGTAAAAGTATGCTGATTCTGTGGATCCAAGACGGTTTCTAAATATTGCATTTATCTTAGGAGGATTTTCTCAACACATAAAGGAACACTTCATCCTTCAGGTTATCACAGACATTCAAAATCAACAAATGTAAATACATGGTTTTCACTAGAACAGGAAGGGGATGAAAAACAGTAATCTGAAAAGTAGGCCTAAACTGTCAGACAAACCTAGTGGAGTAAAAAGTACAACATTGCCCTCTAAATATAGTGGAGTAAAAATATAAATTTGCAAAAGCTACTCACATTTTAGCCTACTCAAGTTTGTGCTGAAGTACAGTACTTGAGTAAATGTACTTAGTTACTTTCCACCACTGCTCAGCTCAAAACACATTCAACATTAAATCTAGGGGGCTACTATAAACACTATTTAGTTGAAATGAGACAAATAACTAATTTCTTTCATTTCGATTTCCCTTTATTTAACCAGGTGAAATTATCATTGAGATTAAAATCTGTTTTTCAAGAGAGACCTGACAGCATACAAATATTGTTACAGCAATGAACACAATTCAAATAACATGAACAGGCTAAAAGACAACTATCACATGTTATAAAAATATATAAACAATATCCAGTTAAAATGCATAAACAGGTATGAGTTTCCAAAACTTTCTAAAATAATGTAAAAAACAAACAAACAATAAATTAAGAAGCAAATGTATTGACAAAGAAGGCTATTTTCTACTCCCTTTAAAATTGACTGGCATTCCATAATAGTTATCAGCTCTGAGTTTTCTGCACATTGTTCTATATTGTTATGGAGAAGGATGAGCTCTCAATGTAATAATCCTACCTGAAGGTCCATCCACCTCTTGCTGTGTGTGCCTCCAATAATATCATGAGTCATATTTAGCATGCATGTGTGTGTCTACAGCCTGCATGAGAAGAGATCAGTCTCCTGATCTAAAGTCATTTCGCATGACTTGATAACTGGTTCTGGCATGCTGATATGAACTGACAATCACACTGTATGTGTCAAAATGTACAGAAAGGCTTTGTATGATGGAAAAAGTAGCCATGATGCTCAATATCTATTTATATGCTTATGAAGTTAATTTTTCAGTTGTTCAGTCTACTTTGGTCTAGTGTGGTGGTTTGATCTGTGTGTTTTCACCAGGGGGCAGTGAGAGATCCATGAATTTGGCACAAGCACACCCACATCAGTGACAACAACAGGCAGGAACTTTGGATGGATTTCTCTAAAGGAACATGTACATTGTGGTTAATTGGTTTAACAACTGAGGGAAAACACATCTTCCCTCATGATTGCTGCAGATTAAGTCAAAAACAGTAATACGAGCATGTGACCAACTGTTGAGTGATGCACAATTATATAGTAATCTTTGATAATGCAGTGGTTGGGGTTGTTAAAGGATTGTGGTCAGTCATGGATAGCACCAGTCTCTCCATAGGCTTGTCTACAAGCCAGTAATGCAGAGTTATGTCTTGCTTATGTCAATGCCTGTTAGCTGAGAGGGCTGACATCAGGTTTGTGAATATTCAGAGGAAGGACACAAGACATTTTCAGAATACACTAGAAATTATTATTTTCATGTAGTGTATTTTAGCCAAATGTTTAAAATCATATTCATAAAGGTTTGTTATTTTCGGTATGATATTGAATTAAATTACTTTTACTGTACTGTCTGTTACTGTAATGTACTTTTGGAAGAAAAAAAAACATTTTCTCTCACTTAAAAAGGTGTGCCTTCAAAGCAGCTTGGTAAGAGTGTGGTCTACTCTGTCTACCGGTGACACCTGTATTGTGGTGGGGTTGCTTTTTCTCCTTATAACAGCTAAGCATTTAGCAGTCACAGCTGGAAAAGTATGACATGTAGTCACTGCACGTGCAGTTCAAGAGAGAAACAGCTCCAATATATTCTGATGTTGGAGATATAGAGACTGCTAAGGTAAAACAAATGTTACCTACTGTAGTTTGCTTGTCCTCTATGTATTCAAGAGAATAACAGCACAACATATGTGGTTTCTAGATTGAAAGGCCTGGCCAGTAATTTTAGCAGCACTATTGTAACCTCAGTTAACGCTGTATAACTGGGCAGCTGCAGGGCAAAAGACAGGGACATCATAGGGTTAAAGTTCATCACCTAAGGTGTCTGGTCAGTCTAGTCTGGTTAACACATGCAAACCCTCAGCAAGAACACAACAGAGAGTCCTGACACACTGAATCTCACAATAAGAGGACAAAGTAAAGACATTATCGATCTAAATTGAGTACCTGAGGAATGTGTTAATGAGAAATAGTTTTTATGGCAGTGGCATTAGGATGTTATGGTGGGCAGGAAGCTGTATTGTGATAAATTATGTTTGTGACATGGTTTATTCAATGAATGTTTGTTGAAAATGTGTGCAGTGTGATCAGTGTACAAACGTGGAGGGGGAGCCATTGTTCACAAAATAAAATGTTAAGTCTTTGCTGAGCTTTTTTTGGTAATGTGGTCTGATATTTACTATGGACTAATACTGTTTTAGTAGAGGCGTGGACAACTGGCATTGGTGTGTCCATCCACCAGCACAGTTTTGACCTGCTGAGTCCACTGGAGTATCAGCATGCATGGGTGTGTGGGCTGTACCACCACAAACATATTCATAGGGGTGTCAGGGCTGAGCTGCAACAGCTGAGGCCAAGTCTGACTCAGGTTAGCTGTCCATACAGTGTTGATAAGTTTCCACAACTGTGGTGCTATTTAAAGCAGTCCCCTTGTTGTCCCTGATGCCCTGAGAGTTCACAGAACAGACCCCCACCCAATTTATGCCTTAATCTGAGCAGGAAGTGAGTAAATGACGGGGTGAAAAGAGCCTCTCTAAAACACTGACAAGTCTGTAAGGTGCAGATAGGCAACTTAATTTCTTGTTATACATATGACTTTAAAAGGCTAGATTTATGTTTGCTCAATAAATCACTAAAACAATGCAGATCTACGTATGTCAAATACAAATACCACGACATAAAGTGGAAGTTCCATGCTAGCTTCCAGGAAGTACTCTGAGCACATTGGCGGCAGTCTTACATTACAACCAGTCTTTTCTTTTTTTCTTTTTTTTTACACGTTTGTTGAATTGTGTGCACCAGTAGGTTTTACTTTTTGCAATCAAGGACCTTCCAGTAGTCTTAATGTTTTTTCATCAAAGGAATTTCATCAGTGGCTCTAAAGTACTGGTTTTATGTTATCATTATCAAGTGAATCATGTAATACACTGTGCCAAATCAGGTTTTCAGTAAATTACAAATGATTATGTAGGCAGTACTGAAAAGTATCTGACAGTAGATCAATAAGAGGTGTGCCACCTCTCAAAAACCTCTATAACATTCCTAGAATACTTGAATGGGTACTTTACTGTTTGGTCAGTGAGTCAGCAGCTGTGCGTGGAGCCATTAGAGCAGACAACATGTATCTGCTGTAGAGTTTCTATTTACATCCACCCACAGTAACAGAACCACTTTCTCATCTTTGACTCATCCATCAAAACTCTGTCGGGTAGGCGTACACTGCATATTCCCTAAAATATGTGACATATTGGAATTGATGATCTCTAGATGTGACCATATTGAAAACATTTTTTGGGCAACTCTTGGCATGACGATATGAGTTCCAACCGTCATTGCATAGCAGAGTGACAGCAATACCTAGGTTAGGCGGGGGAAACAACCCTCTTAACTGATAAGTCGGGAATCTTGGCTCTAATAGGCCAACAAGCAGATAAGGATAATGTCTGGTTGTAGTCCTCCCAAACAGTGTCCAGTTTCTCTTGTACCAGACAATTCAGCTGTTCTTATCTTGGTAGTCCATTTTTGAAAGAATGTGTAAGATAAAAAAAAGAAACATGGATTATGCAAACACAATTAACCAGACGAAATTAGCTGTAACAATAATAAAAAAAACTGGAAATGTTGCATGATGCAAGCCTGACAAATAGGTTAGGGTATAAACAACAGTTAAACGAGTTAGACACTTGTTTCTGCATACAATTACTGCCCTAAATTAGAGCATACACATCAATTAATCCTCTAACAACTAAACAACAAACATAGCCTATTATCTTACAGAAATTACACAGTGATACTGAAGTAAGTATTATGGTCACTGTAAACTCCCTGATAGCTAGCAGCCAGAGACTATTCATAATTGCAGACACACTATCAGCCTCTGCATTATAGCTATCATGGAGATATTAAAGTCATACCAGAGAATATCACCTCATTAGTCAATAACCTGATATTAAAATAAACACAGTTAAATCATTGCAAATTAACCATGAAAACACAACAATATTGTAGGCCCTTATTATCCTTACAAAATTGTTAGTGATTTGTAAGGACAATTATTAACAGTATTTATACAGCTGCGACTGCAAATTATCTGGATGAGACTGTATATGTGTGTGTGTGTGTGTGTGTGTGTGTGTGTGTGTGTGTGTGTGTGTGTGCGTGTGTGCGCGTGTGCGCGCGCGCGAGGCAACAGCTGAACCTGCGGTAGGCGCGCGCGGAATGCAGTATCCGGTAGAAAGTAACGGTACTTTTAAGGAAACTGCTCACCGACACACAACCAGCAGCCAGTCGAGTTGATGAACCGGGTGGTCGCATCTCGGATTGACCTGCGTTTCACTTCTTCTGGTTTATATCGATCTAAAGGATTTTAGTCAAAAACAGGAGTGACAGCACGCTAAAGAGGTAAACCCCCATTTTAATAGATTACAGCATGTTGTAAGAGGAGGTTTGTAAAGCCATAAAATAGCCTGTTCATCATTATGTAGCAAGGTCAAAGCTCCATGAGTTTAACGAAAAGTTGTCTTAAACAGATCATCTCAACTTAGGCACACATCACTTACATCAGACACTTACTATCTTAAAGTGTAAATCAACCAATTAAAAAGATTGTGGTTAGTTAGGCTACAGTTACAGTTTGTAGTGACAGTTCATCCAAGTCCACAATAGCCTACGTATGTGATCAGGCATACAGGAACAGAACACACTAATTCTGATAGGCTGTAGTAGTTAGAATGATAGACTATCACATTAATATATCTGCCTGTGTCAAACGTGTGTGACTGGCATGATATATTGTGCCAGCTGAGTACAGAAATAGGACATCACCACCCAAACCTAAAGATTGTCCTGTAACTGGATTTTTGTTTAGTTCAGTGTTGATTTAAAGATATGAAGATTTATGAAAGAGATCTTTTATAACCAAGTTCCAACAGATAAATATTTTACACAAAGTAGGTAACATTTTCAACATCCACCCAAACAGAAAGTTAATATCCTTCAAGTCAGAAAGAATTACGAATTAAGAAAGATTACTTAGTTGTATATTCTGAGTCCAAAATGTGTGTTTGTTATTAATGCACAGCAGAAGAAACATTTCCACAGGCTGCAGTTTGAAAATGGCAGGTGAGTAGCCTATCTGAAACAGTTGTCAGTTTGTATTTCTGTCGGCCTTCTGACATTCACCTCCTTGTTACTGGGATTGAGATTGGAATCCAAATTATCATATTTAATATATCATAATCAACAAGCAACCTTTCGTAATGAAGCAGTAATGAAGACACAAAACATAACAAGCCATATGAAATCCTAATTGTTTTTACTGGCCTACTTATAAATTAGCATTTCTGATGTTATTCTGACACCAAATACTTAGTCCCATATGTGTGGGACGAAACAATAATACAACTGTGTTAAATCGGAAAATGCAAATAAAATGTAAACTGGTTAGAAGACTTTTGAGTCTCAATGGCCTGGGAATTTTAAGTTGACCACACACTTCCACGTCACACTTCCAGGTGGATTAAGTGTGAATGAATAGACTGATAAGAAATTAAAAAATCAATGTGATATGGGAAATATTAGATACACTGTGGTACATCTACATTTCCACTTGTATTCCATTCAACAGAAGAATGGTCAACTTCCTGATCAGCGTCATAATGTCTATGATCTTCATAGAATATAAAAGGTATTTGAGGACACTGACAAACAGCAACAGACTTTAGTGTTGGATGACTAACAGTCCAAACAGCTCTCCCATTATCCTGTTGCCTAGCTCTTTGTCTGGCCATTTTGTCAAGGGTCTGTAGGGCGACATGTGGGTGCCAACTTGAGCTCTGTCCAACTGCCTATCACTCTTCAGAAATAGCCATGATCACATGCCCTGGACCCGCAAGTGGGCTATAAATAGAGGTCAAGCTTCCAGTGCTCTCTTTCTTAACACACTGGGAAGTGGAGCAGCTTTCTTTGCCCCTAACTTTGTAGTCAATAAGTGCCTGTTGCACTTTTAAATCCAACTAGGAAAATAATGTTATTACATAATTATAAATGAATTAGGAAAAGTAGAGGATCTGGCCTTTGAAATGACTGTAAACCGGTTGCCTGATATTCAACAGTTAAAATGAAAAAAATAAGGTAATTGTCATTTTAACACAATACAAATTTACAACAACAATAAAAATATGGATCGCTGAAAGACTCCCCAAAACATTTAATGAATAAATTGGTCAACGTTTGTAAAAGAAGTGAATCTTTTCTGCATCTTGATTGTTTAAAGGGAGCACAAATGCAGGCACTGATCACTTACAAATTCAGGTGACAGCCAATGAGTGGCAATCAATAATCAATAACATTTGGCAAGGGACATAAATGCTTTATTTTAAAAGAAATACATCTGATAAATCAATGAAAATCTGTGTATGTGAAATGTTGGTTACATACTTACCTTTGTGATGTGTGGATCGCATGTGCAATATGCAATAAGAAAGTTAACATTTGAATCCCCCTCCTTTGCTTTGCAGGTAACATCTATACAGAGCCTGTTTGTCAACTTGTCATTGTGGTACAAACATGACTGAGCTGGCGCAGATTGCGGCTGTAGTCGCACACGACATGGACGATGCCACAAATGAAAGTGAACTCAACATGAGCGATGCAGAAAACAAGGAAGATCATACGACACATGAGGAAGATGACGTGGTGGTTGATGAGCAAGACGACGACGCAGCCGAGGAGAAAAGTGAGACTTCACATATAGAAAACAAAGAGCCTTACCACAAGAATGATGAAGAAAGTATTGAGACTGACAACAAGACACACATGAACGGTGTGGATCACAAAGAGAAGGACACAGCCGATGAGAAAAATGAAAACTCAGAAGATGTTAATGGTGAAGAACAACACATAGAGACGAAGGAGGATGCAGAACCTGACACAAATAAAGACCAGAGTATTTCGGATCTGACACTAAAGAAAGAGGTGAGTGAAGAATTTAAGATCACAAGTACTAAAATACATTTTTGTGGACAATGTGATTCTTGGCCATATGGATATTTCCCTTCACAGAAACCACTTACCTCTGCTGCACAAATAATTGTCCCTCTCTCACTGTTAAACCACAGAAACTCCTCCGATCCAGAAAGCCGGTGGCTAGAAGCTACGTGCCAAACCTGAACAAAGACAAGGGGGAAGTGACGGGCAAGTTTGAGGCCATGCAGAAGGCCAGGGAGGAGCGCAGCAGGCAGAGGAACATGAACGAGCAGCAGAAAAGGAAGGAGCAATACATAAAGGAGAGAGAGTGGAGTCGCAGGAAGCAGCAGGTCAAAGACAGATAACCCCACTAACCTCCGACCGTGACCTGCATGGCATGATGGGGCATGACGGGGGTTTGACAAGGCTGCCAGTTGGAGTGAGAATTCACTGTCTTTTATACACCACACAGTGTTTTATAGAATTAACCCATTTATAGTATTACCCATTCATACAATGATTAATTAACGTAATATTCAACTTTGGTTTGTGCTTGACTTCAAAAGACGGTCATTTTAACCCCAATGATGTACACAAGGAATACTAAAGGACTGAACCCCACTGGTCCTCCAACGGAGCCTCCATAATTCTAAACACATGTTGTGCAGCCAAGCATCGTTATCCAGATCCCAAATTTTACATGTACCAAAGCTATGCAATTACAGGAAAATGTACGTAAATTGGTGCTGAAACATTTAGTCGATTAATCAAAGAGTCGAATAATAGAAAATTAAAGGGAACTCAAATTTTACACTTCTGCGGAGTTCCCAAATGATTTTGTGACTAGTATAACTTGGCTGTAGAGAATCTATCGGCTGTTAGTGGTCAAGTTGCATTGTGGGTATTTGTAGGCGCCAAGTTTTGAAAGGCAGAAGAATGTGTAGAGAAAAAAAAGACAATATCTCTGGTTCTGCTGCATCAGTTTCTTTTCAATTTTCAAGGGAAAACTGCACACACACACAAAACTCCAGCTTCTCAAATAAGATGATATACTGCTTTTCTCTGTTTTATATCACTGTAAACTGAATATCTTTGGGTTTTGGACTATTGGTCAGAGTAAAGCAAGACATTTGAAGACATCACTTTGAGCTCTGTGAAATTATAATTAGCATTTTTCACAAAATTCTGGCATTACTGGACTAATCGATTAATCAACTAATTGTAAAACAATAGACAGATTAATCAATGATAAAACATAATTAATTATAATCTAGTATAAAATGATGCACGAGACATACACATTTTTTCAACTTATCTAATATTAAGCAATGACAAAATGGTATAGAGATAGAGAATGATGAATTGAACTGTAATTTATTTTTTACAAATGTAAAAAACAAACAAACAAAAACAATAATAATGGTTAATATGTATGAATTAACAATTCTCAAAACTAAACGTCAATATATATATATATACACTATACATGTATATGAAAAGCTACATGTGTGAAAATAAAAGGGGAATGTCATAGATTAAGATTTAGGACTTTGAGATTGACTGTGGTAAAATAAACGCAGTGATACGGTGTTATGTGAGTGGATAATCAGTGATACTCAGACAGAACAACCTCCCTGTGTACAGCCGTGCCATAGCTGGCCTGGCTCGAGCACCTACGCTCATCTCCTGCCTGTGCAACAACACCAGGCCCAATCAGAGGCCCATCTGCAGGTCACATGACCCGGCTATTAGCAGGGATTAGGCTCTTGTTTTTGCTGGGACCAGTATGGCTTCTGAGTGGCAAAGGAGATGATCCCAGCTAAACCGTAAACTCCCCACTGCTCTCTATCTGATCCACTACAGATAAAAGAACTGCTCGCTTCCAGTGATGAGGAAGAAGAGGTGAAGCCAGCAAAGGTAGAAAAATCCTACGTCCCCAAAATTACAGGTAAGACACACAAAGGGATGCAAAGGGTAGGGAAGATGGATATTCGGCGAGGGATCTGGAAGGAAAAGGATGCTGAAGGCTTGTGTTGTCTTGTGTCCTGTGAAATCCTCAGGTAGTGTGAAGGGGAAGTTTGAAGTAATGGAAAAACAAAGAGCAGAGGTAGAAAGGAAGAGAATGGAAGAAGAGAGGAAGAAGAGGGAAGCCCAGGACAACATGGAAAAAGCCAAAATCAAGAAAGAATTGGCTCAGAAAGCAGCTGAGGTAAGTAATCCTTGGCTGAATTTCTTGTCCAGGGTCGCACCGCTCACTAGGACAGCATGTCTACATGGTTCAGGCAGCACTGCCGTTTCTGATGAGAACGGCATACTTGTATGTGTAATGATTCAGGTAATCCTCGGCTGCCACGGCTCAGGATGAGTGGATGAGTTATTTTAAGTGGCATTTGAGATCCAAACAGTTGGCAGAGGCTGGATATAGGTCTGAAACCACTAGTTGCATTGTTGACATGACCAGCATGTGAACTTGGTAACATAGTAAATTAGTTATTATATCTTATTGTGTAAGACTTGAGGTAGTATGGAAAACGATGTAATGTAGATCAAATGAATATTTCCAATTTGTACAGAACAGAGAGAAGGCCTATTGTACCTTTAGACAGTGTAGTTCTTGGGAATGGTTACGTAAGTATTCCTGTGCCAGATGGGTAATTACAGGCAATTACCTGCTTCTTCTTTGCCCTAATTCTGCTCTATACAGCAAGAACAGTCTAATGTTAACAAGGCCGTAAATGTTCAACAGCTCTACAGAAATCTGGACACAGGACACAGGTTGTCAAAGTAGTGATTTTATTTAGTTTTTGATTGAGAATACGTCTTTACTACTATGCCTTTATCATCATCCGTAATGATCAGGGCCGTAACTACAACTGTCCACTGAGGACACTGAGGACATGTCATTTGTATTTATTGGGGGGAATTTAAGTGTTTTAGCAACTACAATTAAAAAGAATTCTATAATTAAAATCTCAGATATTATTTAGGTTGATTTCACAGTTTTTGGACCTCCTATTAGTATTTGTCCACCAGAATTGTATTCCCGTTCCCAGGTTTAAGAGGGCTTTGAAACAGCATTTTAAAATCCTAATGCTGGGAAATAAACGCTTTATTTTATGGGTCTCTCTAATAATTTCACTGGATGTTTTCCTCTGAAGAACTATATAATAATTATCGGGGAAATGGAGACATAGTTGTAAGTAGGTACTTAGTTTAGTCAGTTCGCTTAAAATTAGAAGCAATTATTGTTTTTCAGAGGCTTTTTCTGAAAAGAAACTGCTCAATTTCAATAAAACTCACAGAAAATATAATTACTGAATAGAAAAAGAAGCTAAATAACAAAAATCTAAAACTAAAAATGAATTATAATATTATAATAATAGATAAAGTGATCGTCAACACCATTCCCTACAAACCCTTCCTTATAAAAGGTGA
Organism: Sander vitreus; assembly: GCF_031162955.1. Taxonomy (NCBI): domain Eukaryota; kingdom Metazoa; phylum Chordata; class Actinopteri; order Perciformes; family Percidae; genus Sander; species Sander vitreus. Next base: position 15,968,446 of record NC_135863.1, read on the forward strand.
CTCATCTACAATTACATTTACTAGAGGGCTTTTAATGTGTATTTCCTACCTGTCTGTAAAGTGAATCACTCCCCCATTTTATAGCTTGCTCCATTACTATTTTCTTTGTTGCCACTTATATGAAAAAGCAGAATAATGCTTTAGATTCTTTTCAGAAATGGGGTAATGCTTCACGATTAAAAGGATCCTGTTTGAATGTAAGGAAGAACTGACTTGATGATCTAGAAACAACCTGGAACAGCACACCGACAGCGCTGCCAGGTGTTAGACAGCATGACTGGCAACTGTTTCCCACACCTCCCAGTGATTAAATTAGTTCTAGACCTCCTTACTGTGACTGAATTAGACTCTGCTATCTTCGACTGACAACCATACTCTGACCTACTGCAAATGGCAACATTAGGCCGATAGAGGTGCTCCCTATCCACCCACATGCTCTTATGGTCCGTTCGTGCCACCTGGGAATATCAGGGACCGCCCCCGTGATTCCGTTGTTTTTCCGACTGCCAGCGTTCATGTGCCTCACTGTCACATGCATGTTCTTCTTCTGTTATATTGGCGTTTGGCATAACAACTTTTTGCATGACTGCCACCAACTGTTGGCCGTAGCCTAGAGCATAAGGTGTGTGAAAACATGAAGGCCATAATAACAAAGATTTGTTTTCTTATGCGAGCATACAAACAGCACATCGACAGGTGTTTGTGTTATCTGCAGGACAACGGACGGGAAAGGACACGGATAAGGTGTTGTTTTTTATACATAGGCCTATTTATGAAAAATTTGAAACATGTTTCTGTACGTCAGTTGTCAACAACGCATCACCAACTGGGAAACTCTGTTAGCAAAATCTAGCCCGTTTCCCACCTCTGATTCCCACATGAAGTGACGTGAATGATGGCGTTTTCACTGGGAAAAATGTTTTTCCGATGCCCATGAATGCACGGTAATTCCCAGTCTGTGTGTGTGTGTGTGTGTGTGTATATGTATGTATGTATATGTGTGTGTGTGTGTGTGTGTGTGTGTGTGTGTGTGTGTCAATTCAATACAATTGCAATATTGCTATAATACATGGTCTCAAAACACTGTACAACAGGGAATTCAGTAAAAGTTAGGATTAAAAAGTGTGTGTGTGTGTGTGTGTGTGTGTGTGTGTGTGTGTGTGTGTGTGCGCGCACTGCGATTGACCTGAATTTGTTTTTCCCTCTACCACTGAACAGTTATTGTGTCATACTGTCTACAAGAGCTCAAGCCTGAGTGGTTGAAAAAGTATTCAGATTAATTATTTAAATAAAATGATCCATATAAGTTTATGTAAAATAAACTCCATTACGAAAATACATGCAGACAAAATCCCACTGAAAAAGAAATAAAGAAGTACTGTATTATCAGCAAAATGTACTTAAATTATCAAAAAGTAACATACAGTAAAATGGAAATACTCACATAAAGTAGAAAAACCTCAGAATTGTACATAAGTACAGTACTATTAAGTTACTTTCCACCACTGTCAACCTCTTGCACACGATTTACCAATATGGTTGATTTTTCGTCATTCATTTAATTTTATTTTTTGTAATACCTATGACAATCCTACATTATCAAACACCTTTTAGGATGGAGATGACACAATCCTGGTACGAGTGGTTCCAGCGAAGTCATCCCGACCTCCGGGCAGAATCAAGCTGAACTTTGAAGACATGGAAAAGAATCGAGAGGAGGAAGTGAAGAAGAAGGCCGAGGAAGAGAAGAAGAGACGGTACGATGAAAACAGACGCTCCTTCAGGGATGCCAAGCGACGCTCGGTTGTTCAACAGGAGGTAGGGACATGAGGAAAGAAACATTATCATTAACATTAAATAAGATCTTTTTTTTCTTCTTTCTACAACCACCTAATGATTGTGGATCACAGTTAAACAATGCATTCTAACGCTCATTTGGATTTAGGATGAGGAGGAGAAGCCTTCAGAGAAGGCGCAGGTGACTCCTGGAAAGCTGAAGATGACATTCGAGGAGCTGGAGAAGGAGAGGCAGGAGCACAGGAGGAAGCAGGCTGAGGAGGAAGCCAAGCGCCGCCTGATAGACGAGAAGAAAGCTTTTGAGGAGGCCAGGCTGGGAATGGTAAACAAAACTTCAAAACATAACATTCAACTTCACAACTCGATACATGTATAATATTTTAATATTCCTTTTTCCCCTTGCATCCTGCTACTGACAAGCAGTGGTATCAGAAAAATATAATTTCTGTTGTGATTGCCTCAGACACTAGACTGATACGTTGTGTTACGTGTGTGTTATCAGGGAGAAGATGTGGAGGACACTCAGCCAGCTCAGGAAGACAAGGAGGAGTTCCGACCTGGAAAACTGAGGCTGAGCTTTGAAGAGCTGGAACGGCAGAGGGTAGAAGAAGAGCGCAAGAAAGCAGAGGAAGAGTACAAGAGACGAATGGTGGAGGAGAGAAGAGCTTTCGCTGAAGCCAGGAAGAGCATGGTCAGTATGCTTCCCATAGGCTTAATAAAAATAAAAAAATACGAAAAATTAAGTGAACTCAAAAAGCTTTCCTAGATTATAAAATGTCCTCTTGCAGTGTAGACATCTCAGTTTCCAAACATGGAATATTGTGATATGTCATTGTAATTTAAATGCATCTTAGATCTGATATAGCCTTGAAGGAATAGTTACACATTACGGGAAATGCACTTATTCATTTTCAGGTGGAGAGTTAGATGAGATGATTGATACCACCGTAATATCTGTATGCTGATAAAACAGCAGCCAGTTAGCTTAGCTTAGCATAAACACTGGAAACAGAGGGAACAGCCACTTTTTATCTACAGTTTTCAAAGTTTACCGTGCTGTGGTCTTACTCAGCTTGTAGATGAGGATGACGAGGGATTGATGGCCTTACTGAACCTGGAGGGCAATAAGCCCGGGAAGATATGCGCCAGTTTTGAGGATCTGGAACGCCAGAGAAGAGAGGACGAGCAGAAGAGGGCAGAGGAGGAGGCCAAGAAGAGACTGGAAGAGGAGAAGAGGCTCTTTGCCGAGGCCCGAAAGAACATGGTAAGTTTACATCACCCAAAAGTTATACTCTGCGTGTATTTATATTAACAGAACATGTTCGTTTTTGGTGATGCAGGCTTTGACTTAATTTGCTGATGCTGAGCTGCTGAGCTTTCCCTGAAACCTGCATTATAACAAAACATTAAATTGCCCCAAAACACATACATGAAAATGAAACAACAAATGGCACATAGACCTACTTACACTTTATGTATGATATGTATGTCATTATAAACAAATATCAGTTACTGTAACTTTTCACACTAATTGACGTGATGTGATCTCTATAATTGGATTATAATTCTAATTGAGGATGAGGATTAATGTACTGGATATTAATCTGATCAACTCAAATGGTACACTGCACCTATGTTCCCTTGTCCAAATTATTTCTTTAAGAGCTCTGGCCTGGATCAGGAAAAGTCTGCATATGGAGATGAAACAGTAAGATATTTTCAATTTCAAATGTATATTTTTCACAAAGAAATAAGAGGAAACAACATACAATATTCTATCATGAATGTATTCCCTATGAGCACAAGGGCCTAAAGCTCTACGATCATAATGATGGTGATGCATGTTGTTTTTAAATGCTATGTGCAACAATAACAATGGCTCCTGCTTAGTATTTGCTGCTTTTATGACATTATTTAGTGCTGGGTAAGTAATTGGACTTTTGTTTGTTGTTTTGCTCTATTATGGACATAAAACTTTACTCCCATACAGAAACCTCTTCCTTCGTGTGTACTTCTGTTTAAAGGTACAAGATGAGGAAGAAGGGATGGTGAAGAGTGAATCTCAGGAAGCACTGCACCCTAAAAAACTGGAGATGAACTTTGAAGAGCTACTGAAAGAGAAGGAGGAAGCTGAGAGGAGACGCAAGGCAGAGGAGCGCAAAAAGAAAATGGAGCAGGAGAAGCAGGAATTTGAACAACTCAGACAAGAGATGGGCGAGGTCAGTTTGGAACAGATGAAAACACTACACTGTTTAACTCTATCAGCCAATTATGCTTGAGAATACAGTAGGGTACTCACATTTGAATTTCTATACACTCAACCATGAGATATCTTAATGCAATGACAACTGTAAAGTCATATTTCTTTCATTCCACATTGTGGTCACTTGTTTCCATCATTTACGTGTTCTCACAACTATGCAAAAAATAAATGGGCTTCTACTGTATCTCACAGGATGTAGTGAATGAAAGCTCAGATGTTGTAAGCAAAGAGTATGAAGAACTGACCAAGCTCAAGAGGACTGGCTCCATCCAGGCTAAGGACCTCAAGTCTAAATTTGAGAAGATCAAACAGCTGACTGAAGAGGACATTCAGAAAAAGATTGAGATGGAGAGAGCACGGAGGAAGGCCGTTGATGATGAAATTAAAGAGAGAGAAGCTGAGAGGTTCCAGGAGGTAAGAGAATACACACGGTATACAGGGACGTGAATTTTCCAACAAGAGATCAATAATTCAAGATGCCACAAAAAAATTGTGAGTTTGATTTGATAAAATTACAAAAAATTGTCCCTCCTTTTTTTTTTTTTATATCAATGGAGGATTATCATAATGTCACACATAATAATTGCAGTGTTTTTCAGGAGGATGAGGAAAGACAAACAACTCCAGCAAGGGCCGAAGAGTCACCGTTCAAACAGAAGGTGGATATGAAAGCCAGATTTCAACAAATGGCCAAAGCCAGAGAAGACGAGGAGAGGAGGAGGATAGAGGAGCAGAAGCTGCAGAGGATGCAGTTTGAGCAGCAGGAGATTGATGCTGCCCTCCAAAAAGTAAATCTTCCATGTCCATTACCATAAATGCAAGATCGTTCCTTATGCATGACAGCATAGCAAGAGTTTGGTTTAAGGTCGCTTTGACCCTGGCAACAGTTTGTGATTTTCTTTTTGTCATCTGTTTGCAGAAGAAGGAGGATGATGTGGAGGACGAGGGTAGCATCATCAACGGCTCTGCGGCCTATGAAGATGAGGAGGATCATGCCAGATCGGGGGCTCCGTGGTTTAAAAAGCCCCTTAAAAATCAATCAGTGGTGGACTCGGAGCCAGTTCGGTTCACTGTTAAGATCACCGGAGAGCCCAAGCCGGAGGTGACCTGGTGGTTTGAGGGAGAGATGCTCCAGGACTGTGAGGACTATCAGTATATAGAGAGAGGAGAGACGTACTGCCTCTACCTGCCGGAGACCTTCCCAGAAGACGAGGGAGAGTACATGTGCAAGGCTGTGAACAGCAGAGGCACAGCAGCAAGTACCTGCATCCTCACAATAGAAAGTAAGACCACCTTGGTGTGATTGCATGCCTGCATGATACCTCCTATCTGGATTTCAACCTCTCTCTCTCTCTCTCTCTCTATGAAGTGCATCGCATGCTCCTCTTCCTCGTTAACTCAGGCAGATGTGGATAACTGCTCTTCTGTTTCTTTCTTGCAGCTTATGACTACTGATGCCCTTCCATGTTCTGGAAACTTTCCCAGTTGTCTCTCACTCCTTTTTAAAACTTTGTCCCTCATGGTATGGTCAAACAGCAGAGGGAAGAAAATAGCAGTATGCTTGGCATTCCTAAGGGAGGGTTACACAACACAAAAAAATGCGACATGTTGTTTACGTTTGTAAAGCTGCACTCCCTGTAGAGTAGGATGATACTTGTGCCAAAAACAGACACGATTCTTGTTCCCATGCCAAGGGTTGTCTTTGCTGTGAGGCCCTTATGATATTTGTGAGACGAGCAAGTATCATAGTACTGTATTGTAAATATCACGCTTTATAGTCCAAACATGGCAAACATTATGTTTGAGACGATAAATGTAAAAAGTAAGATGTGTACTAATTTTAAAGAACAAGGTAAAGGAATATCAGTAAAACATCTTGCGTCGGTATTCTACTACTGCTCAATAACTTTACAATATGAATCCATTTTCTGTACTCTTTGCCATATTACAGTAGTAAATGGTATTGTGATACTTGTCTGGTGTTATATAGAGGGGTAACATCGCTTAATCATCACTGTTCCACTGTTCCATTGTCTGTTGACAATGATATTGCAAGAACAAATCAGTTGAACTCACCTGTACATCCTGATATTTAATTAAACTCTTTCGGTCCAGAATAAATGTAATGTAATGTTAAACTGCAGCATCTAAAAAAGATGAATATGTTGATTTTTCATGTATCAACCCCCCTTTTTTTGTTTTGAGTAAAATGTCATTATTCAGTTGTGCTGGACAGTAGGTGACCATTTTATGGTTTGATAATAAAGTAAACATAGGCCAGCCTGAATATTTGTCATATTATAAATGAAAATGTTTTAATAAAATTAACAAAAATAGTGTAATTTTTGCAGTGTGTTTTATTGTTGCATGGGGGGGGGAACTTGAATAACTGCTGCCCACTGGTGTGGTGTACTTTGTACTTGCTTTGGTTGTGGGTGAACTGTTCCTTAGAGTGAATATAACCCACGGATTCATCATCATTGTATTCACACAAACCTAAAGTGACTGTCTGTGGGAGACAAGCCCCAGGGGACAGCAGGACAGGTATGGGGAGATTTTATCGTAGTGGCCAAAGTTGGAACTGCATGTCACATGAAGCACTGGGACATACAATACAGATGTATTGCAAATGAAATTTCTGTTAAATCATAACCAAAATCTATCAAATGTAAACTACCATTTAAGATAATAATTTGTTTCACTCCTGTGTCATAGCCATACAAATGATATAGTGGTTTCCAAACTATTTGACATGAGATCCTTTTAAACAAAGCAATGTTTTCTTGCAACCCCTCCTCATCAAGACTGGATTACCAGCTGGGCGACTGCCCTGGGATCCCGAGGGCCCCCATAGCGCCAGGTTCACTGCACGTCAATTGGTCTTGGTAATTTGATTAATTTAAAACATGTTGTGAATTTGCACACATAGAGTACAATATAATTTAGGGTGGTTGCTGCATTATTAGTTTTGTCCATGTCTTGCAGAGGGGCCTTGTATCAAAAATATAGTTGTTAGAGCTTCATTATTTCAGTTTATATTGTGTTCATATGATGAATTTTCCTCAAAAAGTTGTATTTAATAATTAAGTGCTAAAGTAACAAGTAATTCTTGCAAAGGAGTACTGGTTGCTCTAAACTCAATTATTAATTAACTTGGAGGCAACCAAGTTCAGACTGTATTGAACAGAGGGTGCTGGGTGAGGGATCAATAGGGGTCCAAATGTCAATTCTGGTGGTTGCATAGTCACCAGTTCAAATAAAGAGGGATTTATCCTTCAAATAAAACATTTTATATTATTATTATTATTATTATTATTATTATTATTATTATTATTATTATTATTATTATTATATTAGTATAACACATTCTCAAAAAAGTATGATGATTCTTTCTACTCTAATTATCTTGTGACCAGTTAGATTTATTTTGCGACTTTTTTGGAGATCCAGCCCCCACTGAATATAGTCGTAAACTAAGCACTATTCCAAGTGCATCATGTTGAAACATTTATAGAGGCACTGAAGAAGTTGTTGATGTAATTTAATAGAGTGTGAGAAGAAGGAAGAATCCCAGAGTGCTGGATAATTATTCTGATAAGGAAACCTGGGAAGGATGCCAATAAGCCATCAAACTACAGGCCTACTGCCTTGACATCACACATCTGTAAATTGATGGAACGGATGGGCAATAAAAGGCTAATGTATTTGTTGGAGATAATAATTATGGTGGCTAAAAACCAAAGTGGATTTAGGAGAGAAAGTGGCACTAAAGACAACACTATGGTGTTGGGTCTGGAGGTTTAGTTACGAAAAGCTCAAGTAAAAGAACCGTAAAGCAAACATGTGGTAGAGGATGGAACACCTCAGGGGAGTGTTGTAAATCCAACTTATTTTTCTGTGATTAAATGCCAATGGATATGGGAAGATCACCGTTAGTAGATGAATGGGCTCTGTGGAAATAGGGAAAAATGTGAAACATATGGTTAGAAAAGTAACAAAAGTTAAGCTCTTCACAAGAAAGAGACTGAGGCAAGGTAATAATTTGAAAATATAGAATATAACTTGGAGAGAGCTGAACGTTTTTTTTTTTCTTTTTCGGTAGTGTCATTTAACCCAAGATTAACATGGAGAGAGCATGTTAGAAATGTGGAGGATGAGTGTAAAAAGTGATAAATGTTATGAGATGTCCTGCAGGAGTGGAATGAGTATCTGATAGTGCATCACTGAAATATGTATCTCTAATCAGATCAAGACTATATGGAAGGGTGGTACACGGATCAGCAGCCAAATGTGTGCTTGTGGGGCTTGACATAATACAGGCTCTGTATACAGGCTTTGAGAGTGTTTTTAGGGGCAGTGAAAACATCTGTTCTGCAGTTAAAGTTCCTAGCCATAGTTGAGATATGCAGATGAACCACAAATTGCCTAACTGTATACAGTATACGGTTGAGCTGTATGCCTTTTTTTTTTTATCTCTTTTTATTCATCAAGAACAACCAAGTTACATACTTACATAAAATACATTTGTTTTACTTTTTCATTTCCAAAATAGAACCCCCCTGGCCAAGAGCTGTATGCCATTTTGACGGCTTTAGAATAGGTTGAACAAAACAAACCAAACAAAGTCTGTAGTGATTCAGTCTCTGCTCTGTACAGTCTCATGCCAGGTACATCCTCGACTCAACCAGGCCGAAGGCTCCAAGGTCTTATTAATTTGGGTTCCTGCTAGAGGCATTTGGGGTAATGAAAGAGTGGACAAACTAGCCAAACAAGCTGTTAAAAAAAGAAAACATAGACACACATTAGTCTCTCAAAATCAGAAGGAAAGGGCATTGTGTGGAAGGAAAGCAATCAAAGAGTGGCAGCACTTAGGATTGGAAGATAAGAGAACGACATTTACATTCAGTTTGAAATAAAGTTGGTATTGTGAGAAATAAGGGGTGGGAATAGAAAAGAGGAGACAATCAAGACTAGGTTAAGAATATGACAAAGTAAACTAAACTGCACACTTCACAATATATGGAACAACCATTCGTTTTTTGGGATCATGTAGAGCATGTACTTGTTAGTTGTAGGAAATATGTATCAGATAGAAAAGACGTGATGGAAGAAATGATTAGGGCTAACTTGAGCAGGTGTAAAGAACATACTGGAGAGTGATGGTGATGGTGATTGGTCAGCTTCCTGCTGGTTACAGTCCAGGGAAATTGAGATACCACCTCTGACAGTGAAGAATATAAAGTTTGGTGTTTTTGTTGAAGATAAGAAAGTAGATTTTGTTCTCAACAACTTGGTGCTTTTAGGAAAACATTTATTACATAAATGTAGATATTTTAAGACCAAACCCTCTCTGAACCATTGGAAGAATGAGTTCAATCTTTTGTGCAAGTCATTGAAACGGGTTAAAGATAAAAAAGCCCTTGATTTGATTTATTTACTTGAAACTCTTAATTTTCTTTAATTTGAGATAGCCCCTACTCTTTATTTATTTTTTATATATTTTCTTTTATATCATTCTTTATGTTGTTTTGTAAGGTATAAGCTCCTAGGTTTTGTTTCATATGTTTGACCCGAGGCAATAGCTCTGTTATTGAGATGGATTTGTAATTGTGCCTTGTTTGTTTATATTTCTATGTTCTGTATAAATGAACAATAAAACAAAAAAACAAAAACAAAAAACTAGAACTGCAAGCAGTTATGACGGGGCCCAAGGCACCCACGGCAGTTGCCCCCGACGCCCCGGGGAGCGCGCGAAAGCGGAACCCGAAGCCGGGCAGCTGGGAGGCAAACGTCGGTAAATATCGAGAGACGCGAGCCGCGACGTCTGCGGTACGACGCTGTTGCAAACTTAGCAGTCAACAGTTCACCTCCACGCATATACAGACTACCTTTAACAATGATATACGGATAGGATTGGAGATGAAAAGTTCAACGGACACGTTACCGCGATCAGCTTCGTGGGAAATTAAGCATCAATGCCACCGACATAACCAATCACACTATGACAGACTCTCCACTTAGCACCAACTGTAATGTTTAACTGAAAAATGAATTTAGCCTACTGGCAGTCTGGCACACGTGGGTGCTCAGTATTTTCATCGGCGCCTATGAAAGTGAGAGAAAAGAGTTGCATTCATCCACTGTGAAGGTTGTAGAAACTTTGTCAGGTGGCTTAAGAAGTTTGTTTATTGTAAAAAACCAAAGGAGCACGCAAAAGTGAAAACCCAAACCTAAAAAGGCCAAAACTCGTCTACGTTGATTATAGCGCCCCCTAATGGCCGGTCTTCGCCAAATTTGGTACAGAGCATCGTAGTGGGATGTTGAACAATGATCTCAAGTTCCTTGCTGATAACATTTAATTTGGTCGAGGACGAGTTCGAAAAAGTTGGTTTTGCGCATTGCGCGATATTGCGGAAAGAAATTTAAGCATTTCAGCTTGATTCAAGGAACACGTGGATGTAAGGATTTTTAATGTGCGATGTGTAATGTGGGAGTTAAAGGCAAAAAAACATTATAGCGCCACCTAGTGGTCCACATGTGTAATTTTTGGTAGGTGTGGTCCATGTCCCATTGTATATCTACCCTGTAAATTTAAAGTTGTTCACCTTAGCATAAGTAGTAAATTTAGACGTGGGTCTCACAGGCCACGCCCACTTTGACCCCTCAGTACCCCACTCCAGGGTTGACCTCAGGAGTGGCCCTAGATGGTACCCAACACATTTTGTAAAAATCGGATGAGGGGTTCTTGAGATATAAACTTTTTGTACTTGTAGCGCCCCCTAGTGGCCAATTTTTGTAAAACGCGTGGGTGACCTTCAGAGGGTCATGGTAAACAAGAATCTAAAGTTTGGCGTTGATGGCATTTAGAGATATGGCAAAGTTGGTGTTTTCATAGTTAGCTACACAAATTTGTTTGTGCGTAATATTTGCAATATTTATCCTATCAAAATTCTTTTTATTAACTTTTTGTCCGGCCCATCTGGAGATGCTACCTGCCAAATTTCGTGCCGATCGGTCGCACGGTCTAGGAGGAGTTCGAAAAAGTAGGTTTTTCATAAATCGCGATTTTTCACGCATAAAAGTTTTAGCGGAAATGGGCGTGGCCTATATCACGTGATTCAGTTGGATCCAGGGAACGCGTGGATGTATGGTTTTTGAATGTACGGTGTACGGTGTGGGAGTTATAGGGCCAAACGCGTTAGAGCGCCATCTAGTGGTGGAAGTGGGTCAATTGTTGCGTCTGAGGTCCTTGCGGAGTTCTGGACCATTCCTGAAAATGCCAACCCCCCCACCATGTACGGTTTAGGCTGTAGTCGGAGTTTTAAGCGGAGAAGAATAATAAAAATCAGTAGAAAAACAATAGGGTTCTACAGCCCTGCTGTAAGAACGGCATAGCTTTGCTATTGCCCGTTCTTGCAGACTCGGGCTTGGACCCCTAAAAAACAAAAAAAAAGATTGGTCAGCTTCCTAATGAGAACAGGACTGATGAGGGAACTCTGACATACCGGACACTGTAGGAGTTAGCTAACTCCAGAAGGTGGTAGCATAGACAGTAAATAGAAAGGGTGGTAGTAGTGCACCATTAAGGATTTAAGCTGCCGGTAAAACCCAAAGAAGAAGAAGAAGGATCGCCATGGTAACGTACATTGCTGAACAACAACTCTGAAAGACGCGCGCAGTTTCACCATAGCCAGTATATTTCACCCATCTCTAGCACAAATGGACCTAGCTATACATCCATGATATGGACGGTCTCTGAAAGGTTGCGGCGACCTAGCTAGTTATGGTTCACTAGACGGTTAGCTAAAGGCTACTGTCAGAGCAGCTAACGTTACTTGTTGGTTATCTAAAAGGCTATCACATCCGGACACGTTCCCATCACTATGGCCGCTTCAGTTGAAGAGGTATCTCTATCCGTTGTACGGGAATATCTAAGTCGAAAGGTAAGTTAGCTAACGCTAGGTGGTGAACGAGCTCAGTGCTGGACAGCAAACCGCTACCAGTGCTAGCTAGCGTTAGCCCCTGTCTAGCTATTGTAACGTTAGTTTAGCTATGTGTTACACTAAAACCTGTGATTCGTCAGATTCTGTGCCACAAACGTCAGAGATTCAACTCCGAAACCAGTTTCCGCTGTCACAACCGACACAGTGCGTGACCCTGTTTAGAAGGATGATGGTATCATAGCTGCTACCATTACTATTTTTGAGACTCTCAAAACATGACTGTTAAACACTTGGATTGTAAACGATGTTAAATACTGTTGATGTGCAGGGACTCAGGAGAACGATTGCCTGTATGGATGAGGAGCATCCACGCACAGAGGCCAGTATCAACAACAGATCCCACTTGAGGCATATTCTCAACATGGAGGGTCTCTATAGAAATAATAAAGTAAGTCTTGCAGCTGGGGGTTGGCTGCTTTGCAAGTAATGTGTTACTACAATGTAATGTTTTTTACAATTACAATGTAAAAAAAAAAGTCTGTTGCTGACTTCTCTGTCATTGCAGGCTCTGAACTCCCCCCTGAAAACATTACTGGAGATTATTGTAAAGCATCACATTGAGGGCCTCAAGAATGACGAGATCACCTGCAGTAAAAGTGATCCGCTGCAGTCTGCTCGAACTATGAGCTGGATTGCTAATTCTTCTGCAGTATCACCAACCGTGATGAATGACACACAGACAGAGGATAGCACAACAGCTTCTGTTATTAGCAAACATGTCAAATTGAGGTATTTCACAAGTGTCATTTCTGATTCATTATGTTTTGACTTTTTGAAAATTGATTTGAACATGTATGGAATTTATTTCTCTCACAGGTCTGATATAGGAGAAGTCTGCCCTTCTCAGCCTCTGTATGCGTCATTATTACCTGAGACAGACAGACTGTCCAGTCAAAATCTAACAGGTTTCTGGGCTTATGACTCAGAAGACCAAAAACGCCAGCCACTGATGGCTTCCCTCCAGGACAATGATAGCTTCATCAGAAGAGAACCAGAAAAAAAGACTTCCACCACTGATAGCACCCAAAGGAGCAGAACTAATAGAATTAGACGTGGCATGATGGCTGGACCGATAGCAAGCACATCTCAGGTACTGGACTACTGATGTAGTTTTTAAAATCTCATTGATCCCATATTCATCATATTACTTATATTCATCATACTCTCTTTCATCACTGATGTTTTTCCATTAAGAAATCAAACAAAAAAAGGCAGAATCAAAGGCTAGAAGTGTCCCAGAAAAAAGAAGAAAACAGGCATGCTGGGGATGGACTTTTAGTGGCTGACGTACATCAAAAAAGCTCAGAAAGCAGCCTAACTGAAATCACCTCAGTTGACTGCGTAGGAGTGCAACGGGAGTTGTGCATTGCACAAGAGAGAGTGCAGAGGGAAAACAGCTTTGAAAAAGTGCGACAAGACACACTGAAGACTACAAAGTAAATAGATTTAAGATGCCGTTGTACTGTTGAAATTATTTTACTATTACTAAGTTTTTGTTCATATGTTTATGTACATTATGTCTGTTTCTTAGAGTTAAGTCTTTGCCCAGGCCAAATGTGGCTGATTTGGATGTGTCTGAGATGGTTTTGGGTAGGTACCGTGTACTTCAGGGTTGGGGACTACAGATGAAAATGAGCCTTTCTGGCACTTATTTCTGTCCCTGTCAAATAAAGTAATAAAGTAAACTATAAAAGAGGCGGCATCCATTGTCTTTGCCTTTTTGTAAATTTGTTGCCTTGTATTAGTCACATCTGATGGTATGTAAATCATTTTCCAGATGACATTGATGATGACGACGATCTGCGAGAACTCTCCAAAGTGTCCTTTCAAAGAACCGTCGCAGAGCACAGCTGTGCAGGCCGCCCGATGGACCAGCACACTGCCATGGTTGGTGATTTAGACCAGTGTTTCTTTAGAAATGCGTTTGCCTTTGATTTTCTGTTTTCTGTTTTTGTTTTTCAACAGGAATTGAAAGCGGTTCTTCTTGGTTCCAGCCTACATTGTTTCAGTGTTGAGTGGAGGAATCAGGGTTTCACATTCTCAGAAACACATGACCTGAGATACGGAATCGTGCAGAAAAAGGTTCTTTACTGTACCATCTTGCTAAAATTCAGTTATCCAGAAAACTGATTTACATATGATTAACTGATTTGTGGTATTATTATGCACTCTGTTTTTATTTTCTAGGGTGGACCTTGTGGAGTTCTGGCATCCATCCAAGCCTTTGTCCTAAAGAAACTGCTGTTTGAAAACTTTGAAAGTAGTGATACAGGCCTTCAGTACGTTATCCTTCAACTCAGAGCTTTGACTCATAATGTTAACCTCTGTGCCCTATTGTAATCACTTGGATGCTTTTCACAGCCAATAATTCACATCAAGGCATGCTTTGTAGCCACTGCATTGACCTCTGCATTTGGTATTAACTGTATTATTACCCCACACAACCTGGTTTTTACTCAAATGCTACTTTGTTTTTAGGAGGTTAAGACCTTCTAACACTACCAGGAGAATGTGTCTTGTTTTAGCGGCGGCTGAAATACTGTGGAGGGCTGGCGAGGGAAAACAAGCCACAATTGCAATGTAAGGTCATACTCTTATCCACTTAATACTCTACACCCAGAACGATACACAGGACCTCATTACTCATTATGTATTTAACTAGGTTGAATGCATGTGAATGCCTGGCTTAGATGTTAAGAGTCGGGGTGACCCATTGAGCTCAGAAACTGCTATAAATATTCTGTTTCAGGTGCAGCATTGATTTAGACAATCTTTGCACTTTTTGCCTTAACTCTATTTTTTAAAACAGAAATTCAGGACAAAATCAGTTCACCCCAACTGGACACTACAAATCTCGAGGAGTGCTTGAAAAGGTATGGAGATACCACACTCTTAAGTTGAACAAATGGAATTCAGTTGGATTTAGCAGCATATCAAATACATTAAATACACATTCCTCAACAGTGTTTTAATGAGCTGTTGGGTTGAATTTGTGGAATATCTAAAATGTTATTGCAGGAGATTCACAGCCATTGGATTTGCAAAAACTCATTCACACATTTGTTGTTTTTATTTGGAATTAATTGAATGATAGTGTAATAAAGAAAGTGTAGCTGTGTCATTACTATCAATTTACAAAATTAACTTTACAAAAAATCTGCACTGGAAGTTTTATAACCACCTTGTGTTTTAGATAACATGTTTTACTGTGGATAACATCAAGGACCTGCAGTTGCTTCTGGAGCGGCATATTGATCAGGCAGGAAACTCAATATTAACGTTTAATTTTGCCTGTCAAATGTACGAAAGATGCCAACCTTTTTGCTTTAATCTCATCTTCCACAGTTTGAGACTGGGGTGTTAGGATGCATACTGTTAACCATATCTGCTGTTCTCTCTCGATCCATTGACAAGTATGTTGTGCTTTTTTTAAGATCTAAGTGAACAAGATGTGAGTTATTAAAATCACTATTGGCTAGATCATGAAACATCAACCTTGTTGTTGTTTCTCGTTATTCTTTCTTCAGAGTAAGAGAAGATATGGACGTGCCCACCACGACACTCATCGGAGCCCATGGCTACTGCACTCAGGTTTGACATGCTATATTGGTTCAGAGCACTTTGTTTGTGATTCAGAATCACACATTTTAATGAATAATAAAAGGTACAGGAATCGGTCTTGATGACATTGGTTTTGGGACATACATTTCTCTAAGTGCATGCCGGACTTAGATGTTGTACAACAAAGGGATCTCAGTGTAAGACACAAAACCAGACAGTAAGCAATACTACTTACTGTTACTGCTGTATACACAAAATATATTCTGGTTACTAAGAGTGCTTTTTTGTATTGTGTTCACCAGGAGCTGGTCAACCTGTTGCTCTGCGGCAGAGCAGTTTCTAATGTCTTTGACAATGACATGGAGCTGGACTCAGGCAATAGCAACATGACTCTACTCAAGGGAGTCAAAGGCCACTGTGACGTTGGCCTGCTGTCCTTGTTTGAACACTATAACATCTGTAAGGTGAGTGAAATTAGTGGCTGAGTCTCTGACCACTCCACCCCACCCCACCCACCCCACTGACAGACCAGATACTCGTCCGATTCATGTGAAAACACAAGACCTTAGGGGGCATTCTTTACTGTAATTATGGGCACATCTGTGCTGCTGATGGCACAGATGTGCCCATAATTACAGCAAAGAATGTTCTTAAGACTATTATGGGATTTATATGCTAGTTAACAACACATACTGCCTGAAAATGTTTACTCAAAGTGCTTCAATTACACAAAAAAAGGTTAACTGAAGAACATGGAAAGTAACAGGCTCTAATTATCAAGCTGTAGCATGGTAATAAATTCAATTCGCCAGGTGAAGTGAAATGTAAAACTTGCACTAACTCATAGAAAACAGATACTGGGCGGCATCTACCAGAACCTGAAGTACAGTAGAGAGGAAGTAGAGCTATGAACCTTCATGATAGACCAAAAACAAATTCAAAGTCTTCACTACATATTGGGGCTGCACAATATGAGGAAAATATGCAATATGCGATAACGTTGTTGAATATCACGATAAAAATATTACTTAATATTACTGTGATAAATAAACAGATATTAAAGTGTGCTCAGTTCTGCATTTATGCTGCTTTCAGTATTCTGCTAAAATAAAACAAATTGCTTTTTGAATTTAAAACAAATGATGGAAATCATTTCCAACATTCTCCAACATTGAACTGCATATGAAAGGCATCACTAAAAAAAGAATGACAGTTATATTTTAAAGTGCAGTTTTCTACTGGTATTTTCATTGCGAGTGTCTTTAGCGATATGTTGCAGCCTTTCATGATGTGTTTATTGCGCCAGTTGATATCGCAAAGACGATAAAAAAAAAAAACAGTCCTACTACATATATTATGAGTCTGGACAGACATGGATGTAAATTGCAACTTGACTGTTTGACGGAAGCATACAACCGCAAGGCGGTAATGCTAGTTTAACACTTTTTGATATGTTAATAATAAAGTTGATGATGGCTAAATTCCATTTTGCTGCTTCAGGTATCGGGCCCTGGTATTTAATAGATTAATTTGCTCTGTTGTGTTCTACTTTCTTCTATCTAAGGTAGGGGCTTACTTGAAGACTCCATGTTACCCCATTTGGGTGGTCTGCAGTGAAAGCCACTTCAGCGTGTTGTTTGGCCTGCAGCAAGAGCTATTGACCAATCAGAACAAAGGCCTGGAGTTTGACCTCTACTATTACGATGGACTCGCCAATCAACAGGAAGAGATCCGCCTCACTGTCTGTATGTAACATCACTTGTTCTCAGTGCACATGTCCTTTCTTTTTTGGTTATGTTTCTTATCATCCCCTCTGTGCATTAGGGTATAATTTTGTTATTATGATGTGATCTTGTTTTCCTGGCAATCTCAATGACCAGGGTCCTTCTTGTGTTAAAGGTCCAATATGTAATATATTTACTGTAATAAATCCAAAAATGACCCCAATGCATCATCAGATATTAAGTAAATACGCTAAGTTGAAATACTATCTTTTCTGACAACAATGCTAATGCCAGTATTTTCTCTTTTTGAAATTTCCGTTCCGTGACGGAATTTCTGTTTGTGTTTTGGCCTGTGTTGTTATCAACTGCCCAGTTTGATAGCCAGGCCGGGTTGCCAGATATACCTGTAAAAACATAAACCCAGCGCGCTACAGCTGTAACGTTAGTACAGCCATGAAAGCAGCAAAGAAATGGGATCAACGGAGATAGATTCTACCAGACCTAAAAAACCCTGGCATGTTTCTAACAGTTGCGTGACCAGAGACGTTACAAACCCCAGGTAAATATTGGAGATGTATTTGAAAGATGGAGACAGCTTAGAGCCCAAAGGGACGCCGAGTTGACTAATTTCCTCCTGAACAGGTAGCTAAGCATTAGCTTCAGGCTAATTTATCACGGCTACAAGGGACGGGCATTTTATGTCATTTCAACATTCATGTACTTACATTGAATTATATAGCTAGAGTGCCTGAGTTGGTTACTCGCAAAAACAAATTGAGACACAGCCAGTAAAGTGATCCTAACTGGTCCTGGCTAACACCGCCATGCTAACCCTGCTAACGTTACCGGAGGACCAGGCAAGCGGGCACTGCTGTTTACATGTAGTAGAGCTGTAATCGGGCCTTAAAAGTTCAGCCCGACAAGGCCCGAGCCCGACAGAATTCGGCCTGAACCCGACAATTACATTTTGATTGACAGCTTTTTAAAAACCCTAACCCGTTTACAGCCCGACATTATTCAAATGTGCGCACGCACACAGCCCTTTTGCCTTTTGTCAAGAATGAGTCATTTCTCATTATGCACATGGTCAAAAGTTTTCCACACCTCAGACTTTGCTTTTTTTGCCGGTGCAACCAAAATGTAATCGCCAGAGGCTCAGGCCAGCCTCTGTTTCACCTCCTCAGCATCCATTTTCACGAAACTCATCACCTGACCGCTCATTTACCGCGCAGCCCTGTCAGGTCCCGTTGGGTTCGGGCAAAGATCTTCAGCTCTACCGTGTAGCCTGTTCAGCGGCCGTAACCGACAACGGTGAGTTATTTTAAGCCAAGAGAGGGAGGCTGTAAATTGGAAGAGAGGACCTTGAGTTTGCAGTGTGTTTAGCGATTGTTGCCGTAATTCTAAGCCAATAAAGTGTGTTCAGTCGGGTGGAGAGGACGGCAAGGTAATGTTATTTTTAGCAGTTCCTACTGTAATTCTAAGCCTAGGAAGTGTGTCTGTCCGTCGAGTGGAGAGGACGGTGAGGTTGTTGTGTTTTTAGCGGTTCCTACTGTAATTTTAAGCCGAAAAAGTGTGTCTGTCAGTTGGGTAAAGAGCTCCGCGTAAGCACGAGCATCTATAAGATTGGATAGGTTAGGTTAGGTTAGGTTAGGTTACTTTATTGGTACCCGTAGATAAACTAGTTTTACAGTCTAAGAGGCAGGACATCCTTCAAACTTTGTAGACCACAACATAACATGCAACACACAAAACATTAAAACATATAAAAACAGGTAGTAAAACATAGATAAAAAGGAATAGAAAATAGTACATGACCAAAGTGCTTGTGCGTTTTGTGCAAAACGTTTTGTGTTTGTTTAACAGAGTGATTGCCGCTGGTACAAAACTGTTTTTAAATCTTGTAGTTCTGTAACCAGGAACTTTTAGCCTCCGTCCAGAGGGGAGATATTGGAATTCCCTATTCAGAGGATGTAGGCTATCTTCTTTGATAGCCATAGCTATCCGCTGTAGTTGTTTAGCATACAGGGATGTGGGGTGCAGCTGGGACTCCCCAGTCAGCTTACTTGACCATTTTACAATTTGGTTTAAGCGATTCTTGTGCTTGACTGAAACGCACCCAAACATGCCACTAGGGAGAAAGATATGATGGTTTCGATAAAAGCATGATAGAATAATGTCATCATGGTCTTATCTATATTAAAATGGTACAATTTTCTCAAACAGTATAGACGCTGTTGTCCTTTTTTACAGACAGCCTCACAATTCTCCTGGAAATTTAATTTAGAGTCAATAATTGTCCCTAGGTATCTATAGGATTGTACTTGATCCACTAGTTGACCATTTATAGTTATAGCCTCATATCCTGGAGTTTTTCCAAAATCAATGTACATATCCTTTGTTTTGGATATGTTCAATTGAAGGTGCGACTCCTCACACCATTGGACAAAGTCTTCAATTATTGGACCATGGCCTCTGTCATTTTTATGGAGCAAACTCACTATAACGGAGTCGTCCGCATATTTAATAATGTTCCTATTTACATATTTGCTCTGACACATGTTTGTATATAGAATGAACAGAAGGGGTGAAAGTATGCACCCCTGTGCTGTGAAGTAATGTCTGGCTATGTGAGACAAGCGTCTAGCAACATTGTTGTGGATGCTCCTTCAGCGCGCTTTGGAAGAGGGTCTGGCAAAACGAGACTATGGACACCTCCGTGAACTTTGAGTCTGGGGAGGAGGGGGCGGGGGAGACGACTCTCTCCAGTATTTTGAATTTGTACTGCAGTAACTATTTCAAACACTAGCTGTCAGTATTACATATTGCACCTTTAATGCTTGAGTAGTGTTGAGTTATTTTGCTGTTGCACTAATTGCTAATTAAGCATTCATATTTTTAGCTGTCGGCAAATCGGCCCTGAGCTGTCAACATGTCGACACTGATCTCATTCCACCACTGGAGCACTGTATCCGAACAAGGTAAGGCTATTTTGGCATTTCAAACACAGACATATGCCCAACCTGCACAGTAATGTCTGCAGATCCTGAAAACAACCATAAAAAGAGCTGGGGTCTCATTTATAAAACTATGCATAGGATCCTTACTATAAGTGTATGTATGCCCAAAAGCCCAAAAAAAAGTCTGATTTATAAAACCGTGTGTACGCACACCTGTAAGCAATGTTCCCTTTATAAATCACAGATTACCTACAAGCGTGCGTACGTGGATCAGCCTTTTATCCCGCCCTGTACACGCCCATTTTTAACCATAAATAGTCAATGCAAAGTAGGGCTTTGACTTTTGCCCAAAAATCATATTGGAAGTTCGTTTGTTTATTAATATTAATATTCGAATATATTCAAATATTTATTAATATTTTGACCATTAAATGCCTTCAGTAAGACTTATATTGGTATCAGACTTCGTATATGTTCTGTCCACCAGAGGGCAGTGTATCAGTCAATAGGCGTGCAATGATGTTTTCAGAAGAAAAACACACTACAGGGGACACAACAATTCTTTTATTAAAAGTCAGACCCTGGATTAAACACAAACAGTATGCTTTCAACAGGAAGTTTGGATATTTCACATTAGCCTCATGTAGTGGTCTGGCGTTTTATGCTTTTCTAACGCTGGTGTGTGTGTGGGGGTGTGTATTAGAGAGTGAGAGTGGCCACGGTGATTACCGGTAGCTAGGTGATGCGACTCTAGAGTCATAGTGAGAAAAACAAAGTGTCTCTCCTGTGCTTTCTGACCACGGTGGGAAATCTGTAGCAGGAAAAGTTATCTCTCTCCTTGATTTCATGTTGTTTATGGAGAAGGAGAACCAGGGAGATGAGCCAGAGCCTTCTGCCTTCTGGCCCGGGCAAGGTTACATTTTGAAATCGTGAAAAAGCCTCGGAATCTGAATTGAAAACGTTTACAAGCAAACACATTTACAAAAAAACAATGCCCATAACAGGTTCGAATAATAAGGGCTGCCTAATATTGGTGAATATAATATTTTTAAATATTGGAATTGTATTAGATAGTGATTAGAGTCAAAGCCCTAATGCAAAGCACCTCGTGAATGCTGATCAGTATATGAATGACACTGGCAGTTGTTACGTCGAATCATGATGACTGGCGGAGGAAAAGCAAAAAACTTCTCAGACGTTCAGGAATTGCTGCAAATTGAATTATAATTTCTGTAATTTCCTGTTCTTGTACAGTGTAGGGAAACCTGATCTATAACTAAACGTATTAATAATACGTCCAAAATGGCAGTCATTACGACACTCAGGGACAGTTTCGATATACCAGACGTATATAATAAGATTTAACAGAACTATATATTATATCCAAATAAGCCTTAGTGATAAAGTTGAAGATTATATAAAATATGTATAAAAAAAAAACACTTAGCTGTCTGACGTTTCCCTCTGGAAACAGCCGGTTGCCCCCAGAGTGGCGAGGACCTGTATTTGGACCAGGATGGACCGGGATGGCACGGTTCCCGCGCGTTGCCCTCTCTACTGGACCCAATTCAGTACATAGATCCAACAGTACAGCTTTAGGGAATCTATATCGGCATATTAGCCAGTCATCGTCATGGTCCCTGAAGTCTCTTTTTCTTCTGATTCTTCCATTAGCGTAGTCCTCCAGCAGTGCCATCATGCAGCATTACGCACGGGGGGAGGGGTCACTGCAGTATTTATATGTTTACAACAATTTATGATTGTTGCCAACACAGCATCAACTAGTGGTATCCCCCACCCCGAGATACAATTTGAAGACGAAAGAAAGTCTAATAGGCAAACACACTTTTCTTCATGCAGGTTTTGTCACAAACCGTATTAAAGTTCGGACCGATAACGAGGACATTAAGGGTAACGATTGCGTGAGAGCTTAACGGATGTATTTTCGGACTTTGACATTTGATGATATATGCACAGTATCAAAGACAGATAATTAGTTATTTACACTGTGCTCTGCTGTTATCTAATGCTAGGGTATTTGATGCTATCCTGTATTCCATGGAGTCGGGCCATCTCCTCCTGCATGCGCTCCGTAGCGGACAATGTGACGGCGAGGCAGCCCCGACTAAACATTAAGAACACATTTTTATTTAAGATTTGAGTTGAAGGTGTTTATGGAACAAGTATCACTCAGTACAAGCGCAAATAACACTGCTGGATTTCATCTTCATGGTAACATGGATGATATGGAGTGAAAAAATGTGTGTTGAGGCATCAATACTTGAAAATATTACGAGTCATCGTTATTCCCATTTACTTTCTGCAGTCTGACTTCAGTTCACCCCCTCACTGTCTTCGTCGCCAATTCCTATTTTGTCTCCAAAATGTGTGTACGCATGGGTCAGAGTTTGCGTGGAGGACCGCACATTCTCCCGTCAAGTTTGTTTTTTATAAATCACAACCTTTGCGTGGGAAGTGGCGTACGCACATTTTCAGCCCCGTTTTGTGCGTACGACACGTTTATAAATGAGACCCCAGGTGTTTAAATACCTTGCATACTCTAAATAGAGCTTGAAGTTGTAAAGGATCATGCCATATGTACCTGTGTCAGCTCTAAATGCCTTAAACTGTTTGTTTTGTTTCAGGTGGAAAGATGCGTTTGTCAATTGGAATGGTACAGAGCCTATTCTCTGACTGATCACAAGGTTTGATGTTATTTTAATTATGGATTAACATCCATTTTGCATCACCAATACAAATACTTTTACATACGTTCTTTGAAGATTTCATATTTACCCATATATTTTAGCATTAGCATTGTTTTCTCTTTTTTTTTTTTTAGATGTATTTATTAGTAGGATAACCCCTTGAGATGAATCATCTCATTTTCGAGTGGGTCCTTAAAACAATTAAACAGTAAATACAAAACACAAAATACATTCACAAATACATACATAGTCTTCATAGTGAGACACAGTGTTCTTCCATTTGTTTACATGACCTGAAGGCCTGGATCTTTTATATCACATAATGTATGTGCAGCTGGAAGGGTTTGGGCCCAAACTGGGATCATATCAGCCATAAATTGTCATGCTGATGCCTACAAAATGATATTTGAGAGAATGCAATTACTTTTTTTTTTAAGTTTAGCAATAAGCATAAGGTACATTTTTCTTAAAGTTCTAAAGTTTGGAGGGAAACTTGTACTTTTGTTGATGGTGAAATGTAAGCTGCTGCAAGATGCCGTATTGACCTCAGTAGCCTTTACTCTTTTTACATAAAGACATAATAGATTGATGTCCATATTTTACACTAAATTAATATGGTTTCCCTGTCATAAATGAATATGTGATATTTTAATCAAGAATTTTTTTGAAAAATTACTTAATTTCACATCATGTCTTTACTGATTTTTGTTAGTTACTTACTGTATAATCTTGTATTAGTTTGGTTTTCAAATGGCCTGAAATCAAATTGCCTTTTATTATGCACACGCTTTAAATGAGATCATCTGTTAGGTTATACTGTTTTTGTTTTCACTGCCTCAGTTGTAGTCCTGATGTGTTGTCAGTAGATTACATTGAATAAATAGACTGGTGTGTATTTGTCAAAGAGAAAGAATATTATACTAAATTGCTTATAATTGCCTTGATGAATTTTCACTTTTAACAGACTTCTCACGTGGAACAGAAAATAAAACTATTCAATACCTCAACTCACAGGGATAATTGTTTTGTGTTCATTTTTATGTGCCTTTTGTCATATAGCTGCTTTTAACTGCCAACAGAATAGAAAAAAATACTGCAAAACTGCCATTGTGTGTAACTTCAGCATAGTTTAATATACAGTATATGTGTTAGTCCACCCCTCATTTGGTAATGCAGAGGTCTTAATACAGAGTTAAAATGGATTCAGAAAGGATGGAAACAAATTTGGTGGTGGGGTGGCCTATATCCAGAGTCATAGTCCTTAGGGTTTGGCTGGCCTGTTGTGGCCTTAAGCAGGCAAAAGCGAGGAAGAGGAGAAGGGTAAAAGAGCTAAAAGAATTTTTAAAAGTAAACGAACAAAAAGAATAAATAAATACATAAAATTCAGCCCTGACCTAGCTGTCCTGACATGATCTGCCTCTGTGCCTCTTTGTCCTCTGGCCCAACCGGGGAAGCCCTCCCAAAGCATTGTAGTTCCACCTGTTGCTCTATCTCCCCTCTTTATCTTTTATACAGAAAGCCCATTTACCCACACACGCATACACACACACACACACACACACACACACACTCCTAAACACACGTGCGCCACAATAGGGAAAGCTAAGCCAAACATGGCTTTATTGTTATTCTTTTGGGTTATCTGAGTCCAGTTCCCCTGCTTGTCTTGTGCGGTGTCATGTTTTATAAATTGCTTATTTTAATGTTGGTCACTTATATTGCACCATAAACAAAACAAAAAAAACACAACTATAGGTTCTGGTCATAGACTGTAAAACTGGTTCATTTACCACACACTTAACCTATAATTGGATAGTTAGAAATACCTACTTACTGGGAGACATGAACATTGATTGGCTTTCCACCAGGTGTCTCATTAAATGCAGGCTATAATGGCTCAAGTTTGCAATTTGATACAAACTGTGTCAGTCTGGCGTACATTTTCACAAACATAACCTCTTCTAAACTTAGCACAAAAAGTAAGGAAATTTGTGTTTGGTAGATTATTTCTCTGTGGTAACAATGCTTTTTGGCAATAAATCTTATACCGTTGGAAAGCCTGTTTAGTTCCCTTTCAAATGGTGCCCCATTTGTAAGGAACATGCATTTGTGGGATGAGCAGCAGCGCTGAGTATGTGGGTTGCGCCCATGAAAAAGTTGTCAAATCTTTTCTGCCAATGCCAAACAGTTTATTCTGCCATTGACGGTGGATTGGATGATTCTGCCTACGACAGTTGGATCGTAGGGTCAAAGTGTGGAGAAGACGTAGAGAACACTATGCTGATTGCTGCACCGATAGAGTAACACCTTTTGGTGGAGGCAGTGTGATGGTGTGGGACGGCATCTCCCTCACTGGAAAAACGAGGCTTGTCATCATTGGAGGCAATCTCAATGCAGAGAGCTTTAGAGATGGGACCGAACTCTATCCTCCAAGATGACAACGCTCGCCCCCACAGGGCGGGGTTTATCAGAGACTACCTCCAGAATGTGGGAGTGGAGAGGATGGAATGGCCTGCCAGCAGTCCTGACCTCAACACTTGTGGGATCAGCTTGGGCGTGCTGTTCGTGCCAGACTGACCAACACAACCACGTTGGCTGACTTGCGACAAATGCTGTTTGAAGAATGGGATGCCATCCCACAGCAGTGTGTGACCAGGCTAGTGACCAGCATGAGGAGCAGGTGCCAGGCTGTTGTGGCTGTGTATGGTTCTTCCACACCCTACTGAGGCTCCTGTTTGTGAAATGAACAAATTGTTAAATTGCCAATATGTATTGTTTCTTCAAACTCCAATCATCCAATCACCAAACAAGTCAATGGCAGAATAAACTGTTTGACATTGGCAGAGAAGATTTGGCAAATTTTTCATGGGTGCAACCCACATACTCAGCGCTGCTGCTCATCCCACAAATGCATGTTCCTTACAAATGGGGCACCATTTGAAAGGGAACTAAACAGGCTTCCCAACGGTATAAGATTTATTGCCAAAAAGCATTGTTACCACAGAGAAATAATCTACCAAACACAAATTTCCTTACTTTTTGTGCTAAGTTGACATGTTTCATGTTTTGTCTTCAACTCTCCAGCGGTCTCATATGTAAAACTGTGCGCGAATTTGCGTCAAAAGTGGCGTACGGACGAAACATACGATGTGAGTACGCACAGAAATATTCAGATTTATAAAACCGTGCACACGCACGTCCTACGCCGGATTCCCTTTATAAATCACAATCGACTCTAAATGTGACGCCGCTTTGGCGGCTTCATGTCACGCCCATAATTGCCCTTAAATAGTCAGTGAAACGCCCAAAATTAATATTCATCCATACCGACATCATGCGAATAGAGGAAAATAAAGCAAAGGACTTTCACTCAATGTGAAGTTGTAGTTCTTGTTAGAGAGGTGAAAATATGTTTGGCGGGCACAGTGTGGGCATTAGGCTACTAATGCCAAAAAAGCTGTAGAGTAGGTCCAAATTAAAAAGAAATGGTCCGATAATAAAGTTGATGCAAAAAACGCCTACATATAGCGCTACTCCGAAAATGTGTTTCTGCCACGGGACGCCGGAGCTGACCCCTCTTGAAGTCGGACAGGTCCTCGGCACGGCGTGGTTTCTCTTAGTGCTCTTCTCTGTAACGCTAGGCCCAAAACAACACAAAGATCCAAAAGGACAGCTCGAGGCAGTCGGAACCGGCTCTGAGGCCACTCGTTCTCTTTTGTCAGCAAGTCTTCTTGCTGTCGGTCTCCATTTGCCACATCTCCCAACAGTGCAAAGCCAGCCATTGTGCGTCATTACGCATGGCATGACTTTTCTACCCATCAATTTGATTGTATCTAAAAAGCTATATTATAAATGACAAATAGTTCTGCGCAAAGAGCATGTCATTAGTAAAACGTTCTATTGTAAGTTTCACAATGGTTAAAACATGCTTTAGACCTACAATAAAAACCAACATTTACAACAAAAATAAAACGACTTAAATTAAGCCATAAAAATAAACACTGTATAAACACTATGATACGATACTGTATGATGAACATATCTTGTTTTATTTTGTCTGTTTTTCACCGCAGATCGATCAAACAGGTGTTTGTGTAGGATATTAATTGTAAGAATGGCTTTGTGAATTATTCATATCATCAATGAGAGGCCATATTTCGATTTGTTTAACACAATGGTCTCAGTTTCACGTGTTTCATCCATCTTCTGTCGGTGTCGCCGTTTCTCATTTCACCCGTTACTGTGCGTACGCCCATATATATAGTTTTATATCTGTGCGTACGCCTGGGTCAGAGTGTCCGTGGAGGACCGCACATTTTCCCGTCAAGTTTGCTTTTTAGAAATCCCAATTATTGCGTAGAGAGCGGCGTACGTACGCCACGTTTATAAATGAGACCCCAGAACACTGTTCTATAGCTGTTTAGTAGGATTCAGCATCATAATCATAATTTGGTTGCCCTGTCGAGGAAGACTAAAATCCCTAAATGACGTAGCCTAACAAGGTCATCTATAAGACATCTTACAAACACTTCAATAAGAAAAGCGTTTGTGAATGAGGTAGAATAAGTAGATTGGTGTGTAATATGCAATGAGAACAACCCTGAAATAGAACTCAAGGTATTTATGAACTTGAAATAGCAAATAGGCATGCACCCCTTAAAAGATTTAGTTTAGTTAGATCGAAAAGTGCTGCATGGCTGGATAAAGAACTCATGGACCTAATGATTTTAAGGGGAAATGCAAGAAAACAGCAAATAACTATAGGTTTGAAGTCAGAAAGAAAAGTCTATTGTCAATTATGGAATTTAGTGACTAAGCCAAATAAAAAGAGAGTATTATAACGGGATTAGTAAAATTAAAAAAAATGATGGGGAAAACACTGTTCAACACTGAATGAAATATTGTGTAGGAAATTATATCTATCACATGCATACAATCTGAAGGGGCATTCATTACAAAACTTCATGACACTACTTTAGCGACTTGTTGACCTCTCTCTGCCCTTTCATGTCTAAGCTGTCCTGTCACAAATAAAGGCCTAAAATGCCAAATAATCTTAAAAAAAGAAAGAAATGGTAAGCAATGCAATGATGGCACACTATCAGAGACATTAACATAGAATGACATTATGAAGGACAAGTGCCTTTTTAAATTCAGTCAGATTGACAGAGAAGCTCGATGGTGTTTTTTGCCTCCAACAGCGCCTTCCAGGCAGCTAACCCTAACCTTAACCCTAAACATAACCATTGCTGCCTGGGAGGAGACGTTGGGGGCAAAAAACACCAAAGACCGACAGAGAAACTGTTATGAAATTACTCATGTCACTAGCAGACTCCACTTCCCCTGGCATAGACAACCTAGATAGCAAAATGCTTAAACTTGTAGCCAACTCTATTACATGTCCAATATGCCATTATTTTAACCAATGCCTAAACAATGGGGTTCACCTGACTGCATGTAGGGAAGGCCAAAATCATTCCACTTCCGAAAGACAAAAACAATATTTTTAACTGTCCCAACTGTCGCTCTATGAGTATTTTACCATAATTTAAATAATGCTTCAACAACGATCTGCTTTCCATCGCTCAGCATGCATACAGAGTAGGCCATTCAACAAGCCCTGCACTTCCACATATGGCCGATGACTTACCATGGCTAACAGGCATGGATAAGAAGACATTAGTGGGAGCAGTAATACTGGACTTCAGCATGACATTCAAAGTAATTGCTCATGGCATGCTTATTGGCAAGCTACAGTGTTATAGTTTCACTTCCAATGCATGGTTCAATGTCACAAACTGTGGGGTTTATTTTTTACAGTCTATGGGAGTCCCACAAGAAAGCTGTCTAGGGCATTTGTTATACTCTATCTTCACCAATGATCAGCCATTGTGTGTAAAACATGTCAACACAGGCACCACTGTACAAATTACATCATAAACAACCGAGTCTCTTGCCGTTCCTTGAATTTGTCTGATGATTTTGGTCATCCTGACCAACAGAATTTCACGAACCTGCATGCATTCATCTCAAGCAGGTTAGACTTCTGTAACCAGAGATAGGAGTAAGTCACACATGGGCAAGTCACAAGTAAGTCTCAAGTCTTAACCTTCAAGTCTCAAGCAAGTCCAAGTCATTTTTGTGACAATCAAGCAAGTCAAGTCAAGTCATAGCTTTGGTCAAGCAAGTCAAGTCAAGTCATACAAAAGTTTCCATTTTTAAATAAGCTAAAGACAGTGGTTATGAACTGCTGGAGTTTTATTTGCTTTTTTTCCTACTCAATATTCAAAAGGCATTGCGTCCAAGCCACATACATCTGAACAGTTTAAATTTATACAGATAAAAGCACAGCCTAAAACTGATATTAGGCCAACAATAAATCAACATACATATTTGTTCAATATGCCTCAAACATGACATCAAATCATGAAATGCATTCAAACAATTCAAGTATAATGGTTTCTAGTCAAATAATATTCTTCAAACATGCCTCACTTTTATGGGACAGAAACACATCCTTTAACCTTTCCTTCTCTTAAAGAGTAAGAGTAGCTGAATCCCACCACCTTTGCGTAATTTGGAGAGATTGACTGAGTGTATGTATTACATGGAATAGATAGCGTATGTTAATATTTGTCAGTGTATTTGAGTGAATGTGTTGCTGTGTGAGAGAGAGAGAGTGAGTGAAAAGTTATTAATATTGGTGAGTGAATGTGTGTGCAGAGTGTGTTGGGTGTGTATGTGTGCCTAGCTTTATTCACATACTTACATCTGTGTGTGTATGTGTGTGTGTGTGTGTGTGTGTGTGTGTGTTTGTGTGTGTTTGTGTGAGAGAGTGAGAGAGAGAGAGAGAGAGAGAGAGAGAGAGAGAGTGCAGTTTGTGTTGTGTGTAATATGTATGTGTGTGCCTAGTTTTATTCGCTCTGACCGCCACCTTGAACAAAGAGGGGAGGGTGTGCTCAGGGGCGCCGCCAGGAATTTTGGGCCCCATGACAAAAAATCAAATTGGGCCCCCTCTGCGCAGATGTTGTCACCACATCTCTAGGACCTAACTGTCCCATCAAAAGCTTTACATAACTCTAATTAAAGGCTTTGCTTCTTGTAGTTCAATACTAGTACTAGGCTCAGGTAAGCTACTCACTGTTTCCAACTGTCCAGCATCCAGTACAGACAGTAGGTTGTTGTTTTTTTATTTTATTTCATAATGATCATTATGTGAGAAAAATAATTGTTATTAATTGTTTGAATTTCTGGCATTAATACATATTTCATTATCTTTTTTGTAATAGTAAAAAGAGCAAGAGAGACAGAGAAATACCCACAGACTCCCTGCAATGATGCTAACTGGCATGTCATCGAACACAATGTTGCTCACCTTCTTCACTGGGACAGGGAGGGGCACAGTTAGGGTGAGACTGGGGTGCTGCTGACTCATCTGTTAAGTCTGCTAAAAGGGGCAGGGACGATGATTTAATATGAATATCTTGCTAAACGTTTCCCTGCACTGAATAAATGGTGATTAAATGTAGGCTTACACTAGTCTGTAGCTAGCTAGCTTATTTCACTATGGACATTAAGCCAACAGGTTAATACCACTCACAGACTATAGGCTACCCATCTTTCTTGGTGAAAAACTAGGTTACAGTTTGACACCCTTTCCTTTGTCTTTCCTCTCTCTCTTCTCTCTTTCCTTTTTTGAAAATCAGATTTTGATTTAACGTTACTTGGCAACATTGTGGTCACTGTAGTTCTGGAGCATCTACTGACTGCAACTAAACACGATCACTGCGTGTGCTAAGGCAGGACCAAACCATTTCATGCAAATACAGGGGGGTGGTCGGTCAATATGGATGTTTACTTTTTGGTCAATTTAACTTTTTATGCCAAAAACAAGTAAAAACAAAGAGATAATTACGTTTATTATTATATTTGAAATATATATACTGAATGATGATGGTTTAATCATTTTATATTAGTTTTTACCTATTTTGTGGGGCCCCTGTCAGTCATGGGCCCTTGGAATTGTCCTAACTTTTCTCCCCTATATGGCACCTCTGGGTGTGCTTATTAATGGCCCAAAACTGAAGGGAGTTCTGTCCATCACAAACGTCCAAATAGTGGTTCAGCTGAATATGGGGACTGAAACCCGAATCTCTTTGAAGTGTCTCATGAAATTCGACGTGGTGGTGGTTGACGTCGGAAATTGTTGTACTGCAGACAGTTCGTTTCTTCTTGCCGCCACGTGCCACGTCATCATATCAACGGGTTCCCGCGCATGCAATAGCACTAAAATCATAAAGTTAACTCCTCCTCAATATCAGAGGGGAAAATATATATATTTATTAAACAGAAAATCAAGTCATTTCAAGTCATTTGACTCAAGTCTAAGTCAACGACGCCTCCAACTTATTTAAAGGCATACTATGTAACTTTTCCCTCTTCGGTCCCCCTACAGGTTGTCTCATTGGAACTACAGCTTGCGCGTCCCGTCGCTTTGTTCCCCCTACAGGTTGTCTCATTGGAACTACAGCCGCACGAGCTGTAGTTCCAATGAGACAACCTGTAGGGGGACAGAAGAGGGAAAAGTTACATAGTATGCCTTTAAAATGCAGCAGCTGGTGTGGCTGGGTTAGCTCAGTTGGTAGAGCAGGCGCACATATATATAAGTTTACTCCTCAACGCAGAAGCCGCGGCCCTTTGCTGCATGTCATTCCCTCTCTCTCTCCTCTTTCATGTCTTCATCTGTCCTGTGAAAATAAAGGCCTAAAAATGTCCCAAGAAATAATCTTAAAAAAAAAAACAATGCTGCAGCCGGAGTGCTTACACATACACGTAAATTTGAACACATTACTCTGGTACTTAAATCACTTCATTGGCTTCTGGTACAATACAAAATCACTTTCAATTTTTCAGCTACTGTGGTCCTGCTCTCTGGAACAAGCTGCTTGATGAAAGCGAACTCAAAACCTTATTTTCTCAGGCATTTGATTAACTCTGGCTTTGAAAGAGAGTAGCTCATGTTCACAAATATTGATTGAACTTTCTTTGGCCATGGAAGTAACATTGGAAATCTCAATTTAGGTGGTGTTCCCCTTTAAGTTGTCTGTACTTTTATTGTCTGTATTATATTTGTATGTTCAGGACTCCAGGAAGACTAGAGTCATGCCCATGTGCTTCTAATAGGGATCCAGTCTCACGGCAGTTCGTGAAATGGTCACGTTATTTAATCTAATAATTTGTGTACACGGGCACGTTTTTCTCATTTTTGTTCGTGGTGGCCAGCACGAAAATGTAAACTAATGTATTTCAATGGGAAGCATATGTCGTGATCACAGCACGACTACGATAGCAAGTAGTATGAAATGCCGAAAATCTGCACAGGACTTTCACCCCGGAGACCGGGGATCGTGGCCCGCATGTGGGGTTTTGTTTCCCCGTTGTTGTTTTCCTAATCACAACCGTCCCGTTATTGTCGCGCGTCCCCCGAGGCCGTTTCCCGGGCGTGTGACGCGTCCTTTCCCCTTTCTCCTTTTCCTAAACCCAACCTCCGCCGTCCCATTGTTGTTGTCGCGTGTCCCCCAGAGACCGCGGATCGTGTCCCGAGGTGTGACGTTTGCTTTCCCCGTTCATCTTTTCCTAAACCCAACCTCCATATAGATAGTTCCCATTTCGTGCTGGCCACCATGAAAAAAACGAGATAAACGTGTTCTTGTACACGAATCAATAGATTAAAAATAACATGACAATTTCACGAACTGCCGTGAGACTGTGTTGCAGATAGACAATAAACAGAGCATACTCTGGCTTTTTACTTAAAAATGTGAGTCCTTCATCATTTTCAGTTTGCCCAAACTAAAATGGTATCTATTTGGAAATAAAATAAATTCTAATAAATAAATAAATAAATAAAAAATAAATAAATGCTACTTGCAGAAAACAATGTATTCTTACTATACTGACATTACAGATTACTTGATGCATGAGGATGGTGTTAACATCGGCAGCTTGTGTAATGTCTTTTTAGCAAATCTGTTTTTAAAAGATGTTGAACTATCTGTCAAATGTAAATGTGGCATCAGTTATCAGTTATTATCTGTTAATATTATTTAAAGCATGAATTATTGAATGATGAGTACAATAGACCAATATAAAAATGACTAGAACCATCACTGTGCTTGGTGGTACAGATGTACAATTCACTTTTATAAAAAAATACCACTGTGCATTTGAGTCATTTATTTTAACTCATTTGATGAATAAACATTTATGTAATTCTTACACATTTTTCCAAATGAAGAAAACAAACTCTAAGCTAATTGTGAATTAACTCCTAACTATGCCACATGTTGAAAGATGCCTTGCCGTTAATCGGTGCATTTAGTCTTTTAGCCATGGCAGGCGTCAGAGCACACACAGTGTGGGGCATGCAGAGGGGGTGGCAGGGAGACCTGTGCCAACACCTCCAGCACATGGGATCAAAGACACTGCAGCTGGCACACAGACAGAGCTGCAACTCACTTCCCATTAAACTGTCTTGTACAATGTGCATCAGAGTCCCCACAGTATCTTTGAAGTGCAATATGGGGGTCAACCCATATCCAAAACATGTTGGCAACAACACACAATACAACAATAAAAGCTGCTTTCTATATTAAAACTGTCCAAGTAAGTCTATCTGTAACATTTCTGTTTTTGTGCATTGTAAATGCTGAAGAAGAGCTCAATGTGACGGTAACAAGTCATTCAACTGTCAAATTCCTAATTTTATTACCTGAACGTATACAGTATTATTGGTGACTCATGTAGGGATTTATGCATTCGACAAAACACAAAGGAAGAGTCATGAATTAATCATGAGATATGAAGCCCTCTACAACAATTTTGCAGCCATCAAGGCTACTGCAATCACTATAAATAAGGTGGCTTGCTTAAATGAAGCTTTAGGGTCTAAGAAATTGGATTAAAGTGTTTACTTTTACCACAAAATTCTTCTGCGGATGGGGGGAGTTTGATATACGTCATAAGGAGCCATGTTTAGGTTTTAGGTTATATGCTAGTCAATCTTCCATGAATAGTTGGTGCGTGAAATATTTTAGTAAGTGCCAAAGGGCTAAATCAAATTACAAATCTATATATGATTTCAAAGTCAATTAAAGCAAGGACTCAGGACAATGGTGTCAATTTCGAACTGGGATTTGCTTAAAAAGGTCCAAAGTGCTGCAAGACTGGTGTTACAGACAGTCCAAATCACAGCTACCTCATAAGGGATAAAAAGCTCATCTGTAACTCTGTTTCGTACCCTATCTGTTTCAAAGAACAGTGCAGTTGGACTTGACTAGCTGGTATGGTTAAAACCTTGAAGTGTGTCTTCTCTCTGCTGCTGAGCTTTGGTGTATCTGGGTGCAGCATGACAGGAAACAAATGGCCCGGCTTTGGTCTCTATTTACCATTTATCGCACCAGCATTTCTCAGAGGTATCAGAGGAGGGATTTGATGCTTGTGTGTAATTGTGTTAGAGCCTGCCCACATGCTGTCCCCAGTGCATCTTCTGTCTCCTCTCCTAATCTATGCTGTTTGTCTTCAGATAAGTGATATCCTCCTCAGATTAAGATCCAATGTCCCTGCCCTGCCCAGCTGGAGGGAAAGGGATCCCCAGTGCTTCCATGTGAGGTGCAAGCTGTATTTTTAGCTTCCTAATCCTTTTATAGCTCAAGCAGAAAACATCACCCATTTCCATTAATTGTCTGAGATAATAATGATAGAATATGCCAGAGAGGAAGTACTACAGGTTTGACAATATTCAGGTATTTGATGGAGCATACATTTCTAAGACGAACTCTTCTATTCCCGAGAAAGCTGGGCTTTGTGGAAGAGAGGCAACCGTCCATTTTATGGCCCTTCAGAACAAGGGCATCTCATATCTCATATCAAGTTGGAAAAACTGCATGGATTGAGATATCTAGATACACTGTGATAATTATGTATGTAATAATGTGTGCTGCATTGTCTCTGACAAATAAACTAATAAATCAAATAAAAAAAAAACTTTGAGTTCACAAACTTTGTACTGAACTGACTGCTTCCAAAGCCAAGTTGAATAATGCAAGATCCAACCCATAGGCGGTGCTATGCTATTTTTAGGGGTGCTGAAGCACCCCTAAAAATCATCTCAGCACCCCTGAAAAATAAAGTCCTTATCATTGTGATTTTGTGAAATCGTTTATTGCTCAAACGTTATTACTTTTGCAAACCTGATTTTAGCGATGGAATAGGATAAATGACGACAGGCTCAGCTCAGTTGTAGCCTAAAGTCAACAGCCTGTCTGCGATTCCCTGAACGAGGGCGCCTCAGCCTACTGTTCAGTCTGCGCAGATAACTAATAATTTCATTTTCTTTTTTGTAATAGTAAAAAGAGCAAGAGAGACAGAGAAATCCCCACAGACTCCCTGCAATGATGCTAACTGGCATGTCATCGAACACAATGTTGCTCATCTTCTTCACTGGGACAGGGAGGGGCACAGTTAGGGGGAGACTGGGGTGCTTCTGACTCATCTGTTGTTAGTCTGCTAAAAGGGGCAGGGACAATGATTTAATATGAATATCTTGCTAAACGTTTCCCTGCACTGATTAAATGGTGATTAAATGTAGGCTAACACTAGTCTGTAGCTAGCTAGCTTATTTTACTATGGACATTAAGCCAACAGGTTAATACCACTCACAGACTATAGGCTACCCACCTTTCTTGGTGAAAAACTGGGTTACAGTTTGACACCCTTTCCTTTGTCTTTCCTCTCTCTCTTCTCTCTTTCCTTTTTTGAAAACCAGATTTTGATTTAACGTTACGTGGCAATATTGTGGTCACTGTAGTTCTGGCGCATCTACTGACTGCAACTAAACACATCACTGAGTGCGCTAAGGCAGGACCAAACCATTTCATGCAGATACAGGGGGGTGGTTGGTCAATATGGATGTTTACTTTTTGGTCAATTTAACTTTTACTGCCAACAACAAGTAAAAACAAAGAGCTCATTAATTGTATTATTATATTTGAAATATATATATACTGAATGATGATGGTTTAATAATTTTATATTAGTTTTTACCTATTTTTTGGGGCCCCTGTCAGTCATGGCCCCTTGGAATTGTCCTAACTTTTCCCCCCTATACGGTGCCTCTGGCAAGGGCGTAGCTCAAAATTCTGGGCCCTGTAGAAAGGTATTTTCTATGGGCCCCTCCCTGCATCCACAGCTATTCATTCTAGCATATTTTTGGGCCCTCCTCACATGAGGAACTCAGTCCCCTTTTCCCCCCCAGTCCGATGCCCCTGGGTATGTGTGCTGCAATAATCATGCTTTGTAGTTGCCATCTTTTTTCACAGCAGATGCCTTGAATCTGTTGATAGTTTGTCATAATTGCACATCTCAATCTGTCTATTTCTTTCCCCAAAACTCACCAGAAGTCATGATTTAAGGGTTTAAAAAAAAAAAATCTTACGGGGGCATGCACCTGGACCTCCCCCCAGCTTAACTGCTATCAACTTTTAATTAGGGGCTGAGCACCCCCAAAGGTCAGATCCTAGAATCGCCCCTGATCCAATCTAACAAACTGTTCTTGCTGAGTCTATAGAGACCTGCTGGCGTGAGAACTGAGCTGTTGTAATCTTTGGCTTAGTGGATGTTTCCTTCAGAACCTATCAGCACCTCTATGTGTGTGGCTCAATATTTATTTCACTTCCATAAAAACCATCACTGTATCTATTCCCCAGGCAAATATCTCAGCACAAGATGATACAACATGACAAGAAGAGGAATGTTGGATTCTGTTTATTTTATCAGGAATTTATAGCACTGTTACTGTAAGGTTAGGTCATTTAAACTCCCTACAGAAATACACAATGATCAAGAAACGTTGCATTGAATGGCAGCTCTGATGCCTTTATCTACCATAGCTGATGTGAGGAAATTGCAGCTTTGTTTGTTTTAATCTCTTAAGATTCCCATACATGTTGTTTGCTGACACTTTTCTTGTCTGGCACAAAGTCAAGTTAGACATGTTCGCTGCATATCAGATTTCAGCCAATTTACTCAAACACGCAACAAGGGGTCTGAGGCTCGAGGTCTGCAGGCACATTGGATTATGTTGATGTGGAACAGGTTTGCTTGAAATAGTTTTACCTCCTAAACTGCTTTTTCAACTATACAAGAAACTCTTGCCAAAGCAATGTGCCAAGCCTTCGCAGAGGCAAAAGGACACTCCCAAGTAAGAAAAAAAGATAAAATTGTGATCGTCCACTTACAATGATATATAGCTACACAATGTAATATCCGTAGAAAACTACAAAGTTTCAAATGCCTTGCACATGTGATCACTTAAGGAGTTTGCTAAGCTTTTGCTAATCTTATCCAATACTCTGAATTGCTCAACATCCTGTTGAGTCCCAGAATCCAAGATATCTGACAGCTATGACTGACTGCCAGAACTTTTGCAACAAATTTGTGTTAGAGTGTACAGCAAAGGAAACACCTGCTGAGAGGAGCAGGGAAGGACAGGGGAGGCTGTATCATTAAGGAGCTGAAAAATAAAAGAGTAATGTTAGAGCCAGAAAGAGAAGAAAATATCATTCTCACTGCAACATCAGTGCTTTTTACAAATTGAAATGACACTGAGCAGAGAACAAGACTGTAGTCTGGGATAAATGTCGGGCCGTCATTAAATGACCACACACACTTACCCTCATCCCCTCATCTCCAATAATAGCAAAATATGCTGTGCTTCAATATTTCTTTATTGTTTAATACTGCAGTGCATATCACCACTGTCATTCCATATGTTCTCATTGTCAGCAATCACTCAAGTGCCAAATAAAATGTAATGAAGACAACGGAGGAGCATGACAGATCTTTCAGAATATAATATCAGCATATAGTGGAAAAGGAATTCATATATACAGTATATACTGTATATATATATTATATTACATAAACGCTTCCTCTCCATCAGATACGACTTTTATAACCAAAGTTTGTGAAATTATTATATACATACCCTTTCAATAAATAGGTGCATTTAATATTAAATGAATGTTTCCTCACAAATATATGGTACATACAGGTACATTAAAATAAAAAGCACATCCATTCAAAAACCAACAATGTCCATCAGCATTTATAATAATGACAACAAAAACAACAAAAATAGAAACACTATAAACACAACAATGTTAATATGACTGCTGTGGATTTGAAGGCACTTCCTTGGCAACACATTGATCCCTCTTCCATTATTACCTGAAATGAAATAAGAAATAATACTGGATTAGAGTAAAACATCTTGAGTTTCTGCATGCTTTAAAGCTATATTTGAACAATTCTTCTGTCCAGTATTGGCAAAAACGCATCTTGACTTTCTGAGGAAGTCGTGTTGTCAGCTTCTAAAGAGGTCCATTACTGGCCTGCCATTCCTCAGTGTTATGTCTAAGCTCATTCAGAAATTATCAGGATGACTAAACGATAAAATAATGAATCACTTAATACGCCTCAAAAGCCTTGATTGTGATATACATTTGTCAGATTTCTCAGAACAGTGCAGGCAGGATGTTATCTGATTCACTTGAGAAACTGAATACCTGAGAATGTGTCATCCTGCTCAATTTTTATAATCACCAGAAGTCCTACGTGCAACGAAAACCAAATGGCCACTGGTGTAGATAAACTCTTTCGCAGTAATCACTCATCAGATAGACCTAATTGCGTTCACCGAGAGCACATGCTATTACCCATGTCACATTTAGGACTAGACGGCAGTGAACGCATCAGACCTGCTGTCATCGAAGATCACCCTAACAAAGGGATGACTATGACTACGTCCAAAATGATTCTACTGATAATAGTCTGAGTTCTACCTTTGTCTTCAGAATGGCCATGCTGAGGTTTAGTGTGTTTAATGTTGTTATGTTTAATGTCTGGCAATAACAATAGATTTCATAAAAAAAAAACACCATGCTCTGTTCTACTTTTCTTAGACTGTGCATTACTTAATATAAAATGTTTTGTTTTATATCCACCTACAGACAGATACAGAGAGTTTGTGGAAATTGTGTTGCTCAACACAGACAATAAAATTAACTGTTAATGTCAGTTAACAAAAAGATGGCATGGCATTAGGATTGACTTCTCTATAAATGACATTCCTGGTACTGGAAAACTCATTTTCAGTTGACACATAATCACACTTACAAATTTTCTCTTATTCAAAAAACTGGTACGGTGGTGCCAGGACAACAAATGATGACAGAAGATTAATAATCATAAAAACAATCAACAAAAATTGATTATCATCCATAATCAAAATAATATTATTCGAGAAGGATATATAAGTAGTACCCTAAATGTTATTGGCAAATTCTTCCCAGCAGGATGCAGGAGACAGTGCATCTAGAATTTTCTCAGGCACTCATTTTCCCAACAAGATGATTTACACATTGTCATGGTTTTGATATCATGATTTCAGAGAAATGAATGTGTGAAATCAGTTGTTTTCTTTCAGTTGCACATTGTACACATTAAAATAAATCTAAAGAAGCTGACAAGAAATCGGAGTACGTATCGACAACAGACTGAACCTCACCCAAGAAGAGAAAAACGCTTTTACTCACATGCAAAATCTACGATTGCATGCAGAGGGGACTCATTGCTAATCGTGTTAGCAGTCTTGCACATCTTTTGTAATCTGAAAAAAGACAGTAAGAAAAATTGTCAAAGTGAGAGAGAAATAAATACTAATGAAAAAGACATAAGAGGCAGTCCTGACGTCAGAGGTGTTGCAATATGCAATTAAAGTTGCAATTATTAAAGTTCCTTTAACAGAGCAGCATGTAAAGTTCACAATCACTCATGTTTTCTAATTTCATCATCAGTAACATTAGAAATGAGAAATGAGAGAAATAAACCATACATTCAACAACACTCTGCGTCATCTCAATCCAACAGACAGACAAATGAATCCTGATCGTGTCCACCATGTCTCCCTGTCTAGCATAAACTACACTACCTACTGTATATTTTATTCATTGCTTAAAGTCTGACTTGATGCTTACTTGACGGCATCATGAATAGAAAAGGCAACACAAAGAGAGGGAGTTCTTTCTCTTATTTAATCTGTTCACTGCAAAGACAAAGACCAGCTAAACAGATATCCATCTGTGACAAGGGAGCAATCATCTGTAATCATTCTCTGATGTCTGTTTGACGTAATCTCCTTAATTTCTAAATGTAAACAGCCCAGAAAGAAGGACTGCTCCATTAGTTTGTAGACTGTAAATAGCTCTGGGTGCTTCTACAACAGTGGTTTCCAACCAGGGGTTTGGGACCCTCCACAGGGTCACAGGGTAAATCTAAGGGGTCGCAAGCTGATTAAGAGGTATTGAAAATAGAAAATAAACATATTCTGCTAAATTTTTTTAATCTTTGTTTTTTTTATTATAAAATACGGCATAGTTTTACATCTGTATGATTCTGAAAAATATCTGTGACACTTTTTGGTTGAGCTGCTAGCAAATCACAGAAATATGCAACCTGTTACAAGGCCAAGGGGTCAAGTAATAGCTTTCCTTTAAAGGGTCATATGCTAAAATGGTTGGGAACTACTGCTCTATATACTGTATGTTTATAAATTTTTTTTGTTGAATACGGACAGGCTAAAGTTGAGGCTAGTTGTGCTACAGCTACAAATGAATCCTAACACTCTGGTCCAACACTGCGCCTTGCAGACCACTGGGTCTGCAGTGACCATTTTGAATGAGATGACTACTGCTAGCTAAAGAGGAGCACATTTTCCTAAAGAAAAATGCTGTTCCAAGAGAGCAGCAGACAGAGCGGAGATAATGCTATTAGCTAAAGTTACTGTGTTGACCTGGCATCTGTAAGTTACACACAAAACCATGGCAGGATAACGGCAACTTCTTCATCTTTCCATAATGTTGTCAGACACTTATAATAACAATCTGAGTCTGTGGCAAAAACAGCCCTTTTTGTGGACGTACATTAATGGTGACAATTTCCCCGAGCGATTACATTGCAGCCCTGTAAGCGGCTACCAGCTGCAGCGCTCTCACTCCATAGACTAAATATGCAACATTCAAAGTTAAGGTTTTTTTTTTTAAATGATTAGACTCCTGCTAAATCCTGATTGGTGCGTGAAACTATGTAAGATCACATTTTTTTTCAACTAAGCCCCAGCCACTGAAAACCAGTAAGAAGAGCACAAAAAAGTTCCAAAAAACTGTTTCAACTTTGGCAATAAAATGTTGTTCATGTGGGAAGAAATCACCCACAGTAAAAAAGCTGATTGACACAAAACATAAACAAAACGTTCTGGGCCTTTAAAGCATAATACTTGTTTTGATAAAGGATGACACAACACACATTGAGCACATTATAAAAAAGGAAAAAGGCATACATACATGCTGGTCTTGAGCAATCCCTTGTGTTGTGATAAAGTCTATGAAAGTGTGTTCTGCACTCCGACGAGAACTTGACTGGTCCTGCTTAATAGACAAGGTCTTATCAGGCAAAATGAAAGCGCTTAATTATTTCACCTTTATGTATGTTGCAAGTACTGTATACCATGCCTAAGCCTGCAGTAAACGTGTAACTAATCAACAGGGGAAGAAGCCAAATAACAAAGTGCACTATAACAGACATGGTTAAGGAGTCAGGGTTCAACTGGACTTCGTGAACAGAGGTCTTGAGTTTTCAATTATAATCTCTTTTCTGCACCAACATTTAAACTTTTCACACTAATAAGAAAGTCTATTCACAGGTCCTGAGACAAATAATCAGCTTAACTTTGCACTGCCTTCAACTTAATTCTGCCGGCTTTAGACCATGTGCTGTTTCTCTTCACTATACTACCCTACAGCTAAGCCAGGCAACCCTCCTCTGACCCACAGGATTGCCAGTGTTCATAAAGCTTCCCAGACCTGAGCATACTGTACAGTATGTTGGCTTACAGGAATGACTTTCTCAAAGGGACAAAACTAAGAGTTTCTAGCCAAAGATTCCATGGGGAAAGGGACAACTACGCTCTAAAATGTGTTTTGCCAGTTAAAGTAGTTTTGCAATGTCTGGAAAGGGCATCAACGAAATGCAATCAAGGCTAAAACTTTGCACTCGTTATGGTGATTTTCTTACCTGTGAAATGCTGAATGAATTTGCCTTTCATGTTTACATCTCTAGGAACAATTTCTGGAAAAGAAAATCACTGTCAATCAACAGTCCTTTTACAACAACTGAGAACATACCAAAATGTACGCAGTAATCATGATGAATGTGATTGTTGTTGTCTATGGAGCTAAATCAGGGCCAAATGTTTTGTTAATTTTAAAAAAATATATATAGTTGAAAAACTAAAGCTTGAAATTGAAAATTTAAGTTTTGGTCTAAAACCTGAAAAATAAAACCATGTATTCAAACTAAAAATAAGTCTACAAATTTTTCTTTTAGTTTGAATAAAATTTAGATTAAATTCTGGAATTATTTTGAATAAATTATTCATTTTCATTTTTCACTTTTATATTTGTTTTCAGTTCCACATTTCATGTTTTCAGATTCAAAACTTTTTTTTTTATGGCTTCAAATCTTTTTTTTCAGTTTTAGATTTGTTTTTTTCAGTTTCAGACTTTTGGCCCTGATTTTGCGTAGGGGGCGTGGCTTCAACTCAGAGGGGCGTGGAATTATGAGTGACAGCCTAACAAAGAAGGCAGAAGACTCTCCTCAGTCATGTTGCCTTCAGGAAATTGTGTTACTGCGAGAACTATGGCTGAATGCTTTCTATCCACCATATACATGTGATTTTTACTAAACAAACTGATGCCAGTGACAAAGTTCCATTTAAAAAACAGTTTTGGACAACACGTG
Source organism: Sander vitreus (assembly GCF_031162955.1). Lineage (NCBI taxonomy): Eukaryota > Metazoa > Chordata > Actinopteri > Perciformes > Percidae > Sander > Sander vitreus. Next base: position 16,011,376 of record NC_135863.1, read on the forward strand.
GTACCAATTACACTATAAGAGCAATAAACTGTGCCAGATTGTGCAGTTCAGCAGGAACAATGACTTCTCCCACTTCCACGTACGACTTTGAATGTATGCACCACAGTATTCACTCGGCAGTCAGCATGGCGTCTGCTCCGCCAAGGCAACCCTGGCGCCAGCGCACACACAGGTAAAACATTTGAAAGATATTAGCATTTTTGAATAGATACTTTGGGACATTATCCCCGCAGTGGCATTTTTTTTGTCATTAACACATAAAGGGAAAATAGGTGGAAAGCTGGACAAAGTTGGAAATGAAGCATCGCAGCCACTGTCGAGTTATGGTCATTCTGACAAAGCGAGGTAAAAAAACTTGAGCTGGACACTGAAATTAGTGTAAAAACACCAGCTAGTGTGAAGCTAACATTAGTTAATGCTAACTTTAGTGCTAGCGATGCTTCATTTCCAGCTTTGTCCAGCTGTCCACCTATTTTCCCAATATCACCACTAGTTCAAAATATCAACATTTGGCTGCACCATTATTTGGGCATCAGAATGATTTTACAGCACTCATTGCATCTCATATAAACATAATTTCTAACAATGGCGTTCTAAATGAACATTATTCAACCCTGTTCATCAGTAGAGCAGCAAATCTAGTATTTCTGTGATGAATCTATACTTTTGCATTATTCTCTAGGGAGATATGATGTCAGTGGAGGTCTAGATGGGGGTAAGGGCATTAAGTACCCCCCTTCTACTCAATGTCCATGCAGGCAACACATGGAGGTGTTGTTGTTACCCACGCTAACAGGCTAAAGAGATTATTGTATGGGGGTTTAATGCTCATCAGAATAAGTCCATGCAAGTAGTTACTGGGCTAACATTAAATTAGCCCCCAGACCCATGAACATGTAATGCTGTAACTGTAGGAAGAGGATGAAGGATAACTATTTGAAAGCCAGCATAGGAAGTCTTTTTGAATATATTTAAAGTCCAGATATGCAGTTAAGCCAAAACCAACCACCCTATCCAGACTAATCAAAAGGATGAACGCAACTATGTATTTTACTATTCTGAAAAGAGTTATGGCCATTAAAGAGCCAACTGTGCCATCAACCTAAAACCCAGATGTGAAGAGTGAAAATGGCAGTCTGGATTACACAAAGCCATCTAATGTGGTTTGTACTGTACCGGTGTACTGTATTTCCCAGGCATTAATAAACGCATGTCAACAAAAATAAAATACAAAAAGCTAAAGCATCCATTTTAAAGCGTATTTCTTGTGCCCTACATATGAAAAGAGAAACTGTAAGAGATAAAACTAGTTGTTAAATAAAGGTGTTTCCTTATATATCATGTCCGTCTTATAACTTTCATTCTGATGACACAGCCACAGCTTCCGAGTAACACGCAAAGACAACTACAGGGTGAACGCATCAGAGGGGTTACAGATGTTTCTCCTTCCTTCTCGTTCAAAACATCTATCCTTGCGTGACCATGGATCTTTTTGGTAATGTCACACGCACCAGTTGCTAATATGCTGCTTTTAATATCCTCAAAAGATAAATTCCATCCAGTCAGTGGTCTGAGAAAGGTACTTTTCCAACTGCATAAGCTGGGGCCAAGACTTTGAGCTTTACGATGCCTGTGTAACATCTCAAACATGATGATAATTTATAGTGATGGAAGAGAGAATCTTATACTGCAAATAAGCAATACATTATGTTCACTCGGCTCCTAATAAACTCCCATTGCACATACCAGTGAGGCAATCCTAGACTACAGCACAAAGTTAACTTTGCCTGTTGCAAGAATACAAACAGTTACTGTACATCAAAGGATTTTCTGGTATACTTTTTCTTTATTACGATCTGATTTGGGGAAACTTTCTGTCTTGGATCTCAGATAATTGAAGAGGAATGTATCAAAGATTTACTTAAATGGCTTAATTCCAGTCTGGACATAATGCTTTATATAAGCCAATAAAGGCAGAGCTGCACCAAGCTTATTCTTACTTGTCAGAGAACTCAGATATGGCAACAACCATTTATGTCAGTAGGAATGGACAAGGATCAATTTTAGTGATAATAATATTAAAGGCCAATTTGTTTGGGTAAGCTCAAATCAGTAACCTGGCCTGGACTGTTCAATATAGATAAATGAAGTGCAGTCTGCATAAAGTCTCCTTGTATGGTCTCATTCCATAATTACAGTCAGAAAGACTTTGATACAGCGCTCTAAATTGCATGAATGTGACTCAACGACAGCCCGTCTTTTCTCTCTGCTCTGCCTGATATGTCTTGCGGAGATGCTTGCGATTGGAGACGCTTTCGATTGGAGATGCTTTATGGGATGTCGCAGTGTTTGTGTGCATGCAGGGTGGTCATCAATCATGTTTAAGATTCCATAATGAATCACACTGAATGAATCATTCACAAGTTTGATCCAACGATGCTCCTCCTACATGAGTTCCTACCTATCCACGTGTCCGTCCATCCATCAGTCAATCACAGTTTGAATGATACATCCAAAATATGTGATGAAACGGTATCTCTTAGAAATAAGAACACCAAGTATGTTAAATGTGACATAACCCTTTTTTCCTACGCAGATGAAGCATACCTTCATTACATGCATTATTTAACCACTTCAAATTGAGTTGGACATTTGAGGACAGCGGGATCTAACGGTGTACCCTGTCTTTTAAGCATATTCTTGCCAATAATCATTTATGAAAAGGCAAACCTTATTTTCATTTCCATACATCTTGAATTAACATGCATACACCAGGTTCCCTCCAGAAAAACTAAATAAGGCTGCTCAATAAGATGTACAGCACAGACCAGACCAATGACAGCTGTCTCACAGTAAAATGGAGATTATGCTTTCATCATCAGGACCTAAAAATAAATCTTATCAGCTTACCTATGAGTCTACTGTTATCCAGCCTAGGAACATAGAAAGGCTTTTCCCGGGAGGAGAACTTCATGTCTTGGGCTGAAGTGAGTCCACTGCTACAGCGCCTGAAGACGGGTTTGTCCCTTTGCTGGCTGTCTCTAATAACCTGCAAGATTAGATCCAACAGGGTCCTTCTTTCTTTCTGGTTGAAGTCCTTGCTGTCCATACACTGGCCCGAGGTAATGAGCAGAAAGAAGATAGTAAACAAAATGTGCCATTTCCTCTCCACCTGCATGACTTCAGTGTCTGAAAACATAAGCAAATAAGTTTTGTTACACATGGTTTCTACTGAGTCTACGTAATTCTAAAAAAGAAAAAGATAGCTGTACACTTTGCATCATGAACTCCAACAGCGGTATCAGCATTGCTTGCCATTTGAGATCCTTCACATTTCCAAAGTAACTCTATCAGAGGTATCATACATAGCCTCTAAAATTGGAATTAATCACCAGAATGAACTTTACGCAGCAGTCACATTTCCTCTAGTTTAATACAAGGGTAAAACAAATATAGTCATTCTAACTTTAGACTTACTAGTTTAGGAGTTAAAGATGCTTATGTCCTGGAGAGTGGACACAGTTGTCTTCAGCAAATTCTTCCAGGCGTTGTCTGTGGTCCGGATAGGAGAGAGAAAGAGTACAGCCAGCAGATTGTGCTCACCACCGTCTTTCTTGAAATAATGTGTCCCTATTTATACGAGGAGCCACCTTGTTGAAGGTAATACAATCGATTTCGTGTGGGTGGTAATGCAATGTTGACATCTTTGGTGCAATTTCTTCCAGTGGCATTCGCTCACTTTGGCATGTGCCCCTCCTTTACGCACCAAAACATCACTAGTTGTAGGTTAACAGGACTATTCAGCTCCAAATAAAAATTACCCTTTCCAGACAGAGTAATGGTTTAACAATTAAAAAAGAGCCCCACTGAAATTTCCATTGAAGAAAATAAACGACAAAGACCCGGACCGTGGCGCAGCACCGCGCAGGACGTTTTCCAAATGGACCAACTTGTTGGATGTTGGATACAGAGAAGAGAAGAATATGTGGGCCTGTAAGCTTCTAGATGACCTGTCAGCATGTCGATGTTTTTGCTCACCGATGTCCAAGTCTTGTGACCGCCTAAGCGCTGCAGAGAATGCGCCTTTAGGAGCAGCCATCCGGCAGTTTTCCACCCTTCTATGAATCTATAACTATGATAGAGCTTTTTAAAATTATGAAATTTGGGTACATTAAAAATGCATTTGAAAGGGAGTTCAAAAGTTAGTGGACTGCTGGCTCGATCAGCTGTCTGAATAAGCTCCCCTTTAAAGACTATAAACCAAAATTAATTAATGCAATAATTAATTAATGCATGAAGTCTGCAAATTGGTTCATATTTTCATCTGTCATTTATAGCTGGGGTTTATTTGGCTACAGCTTCCTTTTTTATCATATACACTGGCAGCGCATTCACACTTTGCATGGCACCGGGTATATTAGACTACAAACTCATGTTTACTGACTTTTACTTTAAGAGTCTGTGAATCCAAAGAAAGGACGTCACCTAGTGGTGTCTGACTTGTTGCGCAAAGATGTGGTTCGAAGAAGCTGTGGGCCTATTATTACCAAAATTGCAAAATTTCTCGCGCAATAGTGAAAAAAAAACAATGTTTGAATTATGATTATAATTATTATTATTGGTATTATTATTATTTATTTATTTTTTCTTTTCTATTATTATTATTTTTTTCATTTATTGTGATCACAAAACAAGTGAAGACAAGTAGGGGCACATAAACAGCCATATATATATATATATAGACAGTTATATCTGTGGAATTACTTCCGGAATGACTGTTACCATGGAGACGAGCCAAGCACTTTGTCAACTTTGGAAAAGCTGACCTCATGTTTGACGCACTGTAGCTAATGTTAGTTAGTTGTACCCTCTGTAAGTTGTTTGGTTATTTGATAAGAAACAGTGAAACCCGTTTTTCTTTCCCTGGAGGCAGAGCCATGTCGCAAAGGTAACGTTAAACGTCCCAGCAGACACCGCCGTTACAGCTTTAACGTTTACGCCTACTGTAGTTCGACTTTAACGTTAGCATATCAAAGTTAACTTTAGCTAACGTTAGCTAGCTGGTTTCATGCCAACAACCCAAGCAATGTTTAGCTAGTTAAGCCAAGTTGTAACAACCCAAGCAATGTTTAGCTAGTTAAGCCAAGTTGTAACTGTAATGCTGTGCACATAACACGTTGTGGCTCAAAGTACATTTGAAAACAATACATTGTCACTTCACCTGCAATTTTGAAATGTTAAATTAGCTTAATCTAAGTTAAGCATCAAACAACACGACAGCAAGCAACACACATTAAAAATAAGGTACCGCCGGTAACGTTATTTAAAAGTGTGTTTTTTCAAACCTCATTCATGGCAGCAATAATCACACGTGCGGCTTTCCAGTAATTTTTAGCACATGAGACTCCTGCTGGTTAAATAACAGAGCATCTTGTCTTCTTGACTATCTCTCACCTACAAGTAATTAAGGTACCATTTTCCAGCCTCGGCTCATCATATTGTTCACATTATTCCAGGACATACAACCAGCTGTGGGCAGATGCTCAGTTAGAGTTGGGCCGTCTGCTAACGGAGGAACTGCCTACTGAGCCCCCTCGCCCAGAAAAGGACAGGGTAGTGTTCTTCCAGCGTCTGGCCATGCTTTATGTGCGCTACATCCAAATCTTCAGACAGCTGGAGAAGGTCTATGACCAGGTGGTCCACCCTCAGAAAAGAAGAGTTATTCGGGCGATTCTTGATGGCGTGATGGGGAGGGTGTTAGAGCTAAAGAATGAAATGGTGGAGAAAGAGTTTTCAGAGTACCACTACATGGATGATGTCCTTCATGATTTGAAGCTTACACCTGTGAGTTTCATTTTTAAGAACAAGTTTGCTGAAATTACCTGAACATTATATTGACTTATTCACAGCAGGCATTGGGTATATACAGTATATACTGTATGTGATGACTCTTCAATAATGATGTAGCAGCTATTTTCTTTATTGTCACTCTAGGTAGACCTTGAGATCCCTATCCCTCGCTATTTCATCAGTGATTGCAGCAAAGAATTTCAAGAACGAAAGACGATGCTGACAGATATTCTTAAATTGGTGGAGGTTACTGAAAGCCCAGAAGTGAGTTGAAAAGTAAAGTAGCCACATCTTAGTTAAAGCCTGTATGTGTAGGACTGGATATTCTTTGACTTCATTTGTTCTTTTGAATTTGTTACATACAGAAAATTATCAGGAAAATAATAATAATATGGGAAACAAAAACTATTGTTTTAATTTATAATAATATTTAATTAATCAATGCCAAGAAGAGCAATGTTTCAATATTTTGTCCTTACAGCCTCTAATGACCAAGGGCATGAGTCAAGAGGAGGCCATTAAGATCCTTCAAGTGGTGGAGAGGGCTCGCCAAGGACGCCTGAGGGCCAAGCTGAATGAAGAGAGCAGAAATATGAACAGGATGTACAAGACCAAGGACCCTGGAACAGCTGCCATTGAGTTGGCTACAGTCTGCATTCAGAAGGTCCTCTGCTATCAAAATAATCCTACATGCCTCTTTCTCTGCCGCTGTCTTTGGCTTGTAGCCTCTCTCATGCTGAAAGGGTTGAATGTGATTTGCAGGTGTGGAGGGGCTACATACAGAGGAAGAGGGCAAAGATTGCTCGGGACGAAGAAATGATTTTTCTGGGAATGGTGAGTAAAATGTGCCATACATTTTTCTAATTGCGTTTAAATGTAAAAATAGATCCCCAACTTTTTACAAAGCCACCGGTACTTCTAATGAATCCAATCCAATCAAATCCAATCCTTAGGACCTTATGTTCCTCCTTTGTCTTGTTTGAGATTAAGATAACATTTTTTTCGGAGCAACTACGGTATATCATGAAAGCTGTATTGCAATATTTCCTGGTTCCACTTCAGTATGAATTAATATACCACCACAGTTTTTCCCTTAAACCTTTGTCTGTTCGTTGATTATAATTTCCTTTTGAGAGCTTGCAACAAATGAAGAAGGGCAGGTTTTTAATATATAAGGTATGTTTGGTTACTTTCATGTTAGGCTATGGATCCAAAATACCAGTTGCCATGCCCTGCAGAAATCACTGCCCAGACTAGTGAAGCTTGTACGTGGAGTAAGCAGGTGGAGCACAACGAAGACTATCAGAAGTCTGTAGTGGCTGTCACAAACCAACTACGTGATGTAGAGGGTCATGACATGAGCAAAACCATGAAAGACCAAATCCGACAATGGTTTATTGAATGCCGGTAAGGTGGCAGGGAGAGGCTTGTTTTGATTTTTTTTTTTAAATTTGATTTCCACATTAAATAAATCAAATAGCTGTGTTCTCTCTTTTTTCCTCTTCTTTTTGTCTTTTTGAAATAGTGATGCTACAGGGTCGTTTCCAGACTACCCAGACGAAGAGGACGGAGGCTCAGCCCTCATTTTTGCTGAAAAGAACCCTCAGCAGGTAAAATACTCCCCGAGTCAAAAGTAAGATTTATTACATATTTTTACAGAAGTTTGCAGAAGGAGAATTATGTTTGGTGTGCACATATTTCTTTCAGTTAATGGAAGAAATTGCTGCAAAGGAAGAGGAGGATTCCAACAACAAACCAAAAGGGAAGGAGGAGGAGAAGAAGGAAAAGGGAAAAAAGGACAAGGGGAAGGATGATGAGGAAGTAAGGACTCACAAGCTGTATTGAATACATTTTTAGTGATTTATATAATATTCAGTAAATTCTGGTACTACATGGGATTTCACTTATTCATACCAATCCTTTTCAGCTGTTTCACTTACATTCAGTAAACCAATGTCATTTTACTCTGAACCACAGGAAGAGGAGGCAGGGTTGAAGATGCTACCTTCGGCTTTTCTGTCAGACTTGGAAGTAGGAAACAAAACCTTTGTAGGTATGTTAAAATGTGTGTATGTTTAAAAAAGAAAAGAAAAAAAGGTCAATATAATATAAGAATAGATATATTAAAGTGTACAGTAGCCACTCAAATGAATAAAAGTCAACACTTGGCATAAAAAAATGATTCCACATTCAGTTCAAAATCATCTCCAGACTATATTGTTGTTTACATGGAAACCTACTAAATGGGAATGGGTATGCAACATAGCATCAAGGTTGTTGTTTTTTTGGCAAATCACCACGACTCATTGTATAGGAATTGGGTTAAGTGTGCCGGAATGATCTGGATCGGTTCCGGCACCTTCGATTAATCAATGAAAAAAATGAATCTAATTGGCAGTTTCATACATCAGTGTTCCCCGTTCATTTAAAATAGAGACAAATATCCATTCCAGTGTTTCCCATGTTTGCCCTCAGCTGCTCACCGTCATGAATCCATGAACGAGGCAAGTGGCTGTGTTTAGTTCAAAATAGCAGGACAATCACGTACTATCTGGTAAAGTCAGTTGAACAGGTGAAGATCACATTGTTGGGAGCCTACTGGTTTTAGCTGAGCTACACAGACAATATTCAGTCAAAACAGATCGGTGACGGTGTTCTGGTCTCATTGTTCTCTGGAAGTCAGCTAGAAGTGAATGTAGCCCAAAAATTGTGTTGTATGTGGAGTGAGGGCATTAGACTCCGTTTAAAAAACAGCCTTTTAAATGCAGCAACCCCTCATATGGTAACTTAGGAGGCAATATGGCCTTGTGTGCTCTGATTAACTTTGCATGCATATTTTTGTTTTAATGAAAACTCCTGGCTTTTTTGAAAGAAGGAAATAACGAGAGTAACAGGTGAACTAGCTTTAAATGTGAGTTTTCTTTACGTGCTGTGATAGAGACTTTAAAGTAGTAAGAAGATTGAAAATATGCCCCCTGGATCTTAGGGTTCCCCCACCTGCCAGATCCCACTTTAACCCCTGATAGTAATATACTAGTTATATGCACATAAATAAAACCTAAACTGAATATTTTTCATCCTCAGATTTTTGGCAAACCCGCAGTGAGTCTAGAAACTTCAACCAGAGGCACGAGGTGGAGCTGATCAAGGAAGAAAATAGGAAAGTCATTGAGGCAGAGATTCGAGTACAGGTGATACTGACTACAGAAAACAAAACATTTTAAATGCTAAACAACACGTTAGCAATTTAATAGTCTCGTATATATCAAGTATGTCCTTGACATTCCACTTCCAGGATTGCTCCGTTGCCGCCGGAAAATCCGCCGGATTTCACTCAAATAGGCCGGATATACAGTACGTTGCACTGGGCTTCCTTTGTGTTGGCATTTTGAACGCCGGTAGATTTATGAGGACTGTGGTTAACCTTTTCTCAGATCTCTGCAGGGTAAATCCAGACAGCTAGCTCGACTATCTGTCCAATCTGAGTTTTCTGTTGCACAACTAAAACAACTTTTAAACGTACACCACCAAAACAAGTTCCTTACGAGATTATTTTGCAGCGGCACCACGGCTTTTCTCCAGTGCTTAGCACCGCCCAAGACGATTGTGATTGGTTTAAAGAAATGCCAATAAACCAGAGCATGTTTTCCTCCCATCCCCGATTGCTATGTGGAGTAGCCAGACTCTTCCAGTGCGCTTTGGAGGAGGGTCTGGCAAAGCGAGACTATGAATTTAACAACCGTTTTCTATTGTCTGTTGGTCACCGGTACTGTACTTTTAGCAGTTCAGTGTCTCAGTCACTGGTGTTTAAAACTGATAACAGCACCACCTGTAGTTGCACTGCTTGGTCTATTCTGCTTTTATCAGGTAGATGAGCAGATGAGACAAGAGCTGGCTGAATGGAAGCTAGCTGTGGATAAAGACAAGGGTGGTAAAACCAAGGGAAATGCCAAGGTAATAAGTTAGAAAAAACTCCACACATTGTATATTTTTGGGGGGTTTTGGCCACTGTTTACATTGATCGCATTGAGCTGTGTCCTGATCATATGTATTTCTCTCCACAGAAAAAAAAAGGATCTAAGAGTGGGAAGAAGAAAAAAAAGGACAAAGATTTGACAGCCGATAGGTGAGGTCACACAGAGGATGCACTTATGAAGTACATGCTTTTCATTGTAGAATTTAGTTTTATGAAGTCGATACATTATTTAATGAAACGATTACATTATCTATTCGCGTCTACAGGACTCTTGAGTCTCTGTGTCAGGAGCTGGTGGAACAGGGCTTGTTGAAACAGGCAAATAATGTTAGGCTGCAGGATTACATGGGTAAGCCTTTGTATATTATTTGTGTAAACTGGTGTGCCATCTTTCAGATCTCTCTGTGTTATTTAGATCAGAATTGTACGTGAGCTTTTAATCTGATTGAAATCAATGTGTAGACAAAGCAGAACTCTCTCAATAGAGCACTTTGTAACGGTCAAGGTCTCTGGAAAGTATTTAGTGGTTATGTGCTGCCCTCCTCTGGTTTGTGATTGCCAAAACACTATGACACTCTTACCTGCACATTAATCGTAGAAAGGAAATATATTTTACTTTATTATTTTTTTCAGTTTTCCCAACGATTTACAGTGCAGATGAATAACTAATGGCCTAATACTGTAGTTGTTCCCTCTTGTTCCTAGGTGACTATAGCTACCTTGGGACCACACTGAGGCAAAATGACATTGAGCCCATGCCATCACTGTCAGATGTGCGGCAGGTCTTATCTCTATATGCAATTTTACCATTAGGTATTAAAGTGTTTCACTTTACATTTTAAATAAATATAACTGGAATATATTCTGATTTGAATAAAAGGTGTGTGTTGTTGCAGGCTCACAGGTGGTACATGAGAAAGCTCCTCTGATAAAGGCCATCCTGCTGGCAGGGCCGGCTGGTGTAGGTAAGAAGATGTTGGTCCATGCAGTCTGCCAGGAGACAGGAGCCAACCTGTTCGATCTGTCTCCTTTGAACACTGCAGGAAAGTACCCAGGCAAGAGTGGCCTCGCCATGATGCTTCACATGGTGTTTAAGGTAACACACTGGCATGTAAAAGAAAGTTTGTAATGATAGCGGTTATTCTAAAGCTCTTTTAATGACTGCTGCTAAACTCTTTAATAGTATTTTCTTTCCTTTGAAGTCATAATCCCAACATATATAAGTAGCACCTAATCTCATTAGGGATTTTATGACTAAGTACTGTCAAATACCCCATAAAATGCAAACGGAGAATATTCTCCCACCTTTGGTATGCGCGGCAGTATGTTGTCAATACACTACTTAGAAATGTCCATTCCACTCCATTATAGACAGAATACCAGCTGAGATCAGTTGCATTGTTTTTTTAACCAGGGCAGCAGTTTTCAGATTACATTATGTGCTTACGTAATTGCAAAAGGGTTCTCCAATGTTTTCTCAGTTAGCCTTTTAAAATGATATCAGATTAGTAAACAGAATGTGCCTTTGGAACATTGGATGAATGGTTGCTGATAATGGGCAATGTAGATATTGCATTAAAGATCATCCACTTCTTTCTACAACAGTTGAGAACCCTTTTGCAATTATGTAAGCACATAATGTAATATGAAAACTGCTGCCCTGATTAAAAAAAACAATGCAACTGATCTCTGCTGGTATTCTGTCTATAATGGAGTGGAATGGAAAATTCTGTGTGACCCCAAACTTTTGACTGGTAGTGTATGTCATGGTGAATTTGGTGGAGCATGATGAATTTTATGGAAGTGCCTCTTGCAAGTAAAAATGCAGTTTTTCACAAAAATCTTCGCATAGGTTGCAAGATTGCTGCAACCTTCGGTAATATGGATTGAGGACGCAGAAAAAATGTTCTACAAGAAAGTTCCCAAGGAAGAAAAAGAGGTATTTCTGGGAAGGATAAAGTTGAACAGCTTTATCATGTTGTTTTAAATGTTTCAGTTATCGATTTGCATGGTAACTGAAACCATTTTGTACTTGTACACAGTTAGATCCCAAACGCTTGAAGAAAGACTTGCCCAAGTCTCTCAAGTTGATCAAAGGGGAGGATCGTGTTCTGATAGTAGGAACCACTAAAGACCCACTCAGTGCTGATATCAAGTCACTGTGTAAAATGTACAGCAAAATCATCCTCATCCCAAGACCTGACTACGGCTCAAGATACAGTAAGAATAGACACATTGGGGAACAGTTTCATTTAGCTGTGGTTGTTGGTATGAAAGAGTTGACCTTTGACCTTGTTTGCCTTCAGTCTTGTGGAAGCAACTGATCAGAAAGCATGGCGGTGATGTAACCAGGGCGCTGGACGTCAGCTCTCTTGCGAAGATTTCTGATGGCTACACGCCAGGTCACATCGTCCGGGTGATCCAGAGCGTTGTCACCAAGCGTCGCATCCTACAGCAGGCAAACAGACCACTGACCGCTGCTGAGTTTGTTGCTCCATTAGCCAAGATTGACCCTGTGTTTCAGGAAGAAGAAGAGGCCCTTAAAGTACAGCGGATATGTCATATTTTGTTTTCATTGCATTTTCATGATTGTAATTGCTTTGTTGTATATTAATCATATGCTTTTCTTTCTTGTGTATCACTAGAACTGGTATGCGAAGACCCCCCTGGGAAAGAAGAGGATTAAAGCTGCCTCAGGAAAGGAAGAAGAAGAGGCACCAGTTAAAGGCAAAGATGAAAGAAAGATGATGAAAAAATGAGTTTGTCGTCACGTTTTTATCACAACTGAATGTCGTTAGATATGTATTAACGCTTGTATGTGAATTGCCTTCTGATGACTGGCCCATTTACTCCCTACAAATTCAATTTAAAAAAGGGGTAATTTTGTTTTTGTTGTGTGTTTTTAAACGGGGCTGCCAAGTACGTATTTGTTCCAGTGGTGGAAGAAGTACTCGGATCTTTTACTTAAGTAAAAGTAGCAATACCACAGTGTAAAATACAAGTAAGTCATGCATTCAAAATCTTACTGAAGTAAAAGTACATAAGTATTAGTATAACAATATATTTTTTTACTTTTGCCCCACACACATGCGGTCTTTCGTGTTTTTTGCCCCCAACGTCTCCTCCCAGGCAGCGCGGCAATGGTTATGTTTAGGGTTAGTTGCCTGGAAGGCGCTGTTGGAGGCAAAAAACACCATCGAGCCACACATCCGTGGGAACAATTCACTGTACACATCATTTTTGTCTTTCCATTTTCTTTAGTACTGTATCCAATATAAGGCTGCACATGGTTTTACATTAGTCACTTTCTTATAAAATGCAAGTTTTTAGGCCTTAGTTTAGTCTGAAAAAAAATAGTTAGGCTAGTAACGTTACCCAATTTACCAGTATGTCTGCACATCAGTTGATTACAGCACAACAACAGTGACAATGATCATATTACATTACACTGGAATTGTCACCTGTTTTCTTTAATAGTTAAGAATATTGAATAAGCCTATTTCATGATATTCAGCACTAAACTCAAATTGTCTTCAGTTTTCATTTGAGAAATCGGGTCAACTTATTACAGTATATACGTGCATGCGCTTAAAACATGCGTCAACTGCCCTCTCCACTTCCCTGGAGTGTTTTGAACCGGACGTACTCCGTCAGCGCCCTTTGAGTCGTAGTCGTTTCTATGACACCATACTGTAAATCAAAAAAGTGGATTTTCAGAGGGTGTTGTGTAAAATGACCATGATATCCAGTGATTTTCACCAGTAATGTAAATATATGTATTATTTTCTTTTTTTCTGTTTGTTCTACTTTATACTTATATTAACTATAGTATATGTGTATTTTGACCACTGATTTTGACTTATGAATATATAGAACAGACTTGATTTACACATAGATATTGATTTTTTGATTCTATTTTGTTGTTTTAAGTAGTGTTATAACTTGGCTATAGTATATATCAGAGGATCCATATATTAATAGTTGAAGTCTGAAACACCTCCAAAAGTGCTGATGAAGCATGAACTTTACATTACAATATGGTATATATACTACTGGTGTGTGTGTATATATAGATATATACTATTTGAGGCTGTGTAGTTTACTTCTAAATATTGCAGCAAACATTAAAAGAAAAGACTATCTCACCATTTCTCCTTTATTTTATTGATTTCGTGGTACACACAACAAAGGTTTGCTTCCATAATTAATTCTACTGTAGGACACAAAAGGGTTACAAATATGTTCCTCAACTATACAAACGTGACACACTACATTTCCAGGCAGAAAAAAAGTGTGAAGGATTTCTGTTAATATAGTTGTAATAAAACCTAACAAACTATGAAAATAAGTTGTAAAAATTCAGATCATCATCATCCTCACTTGGTTATGATTTGTGTAACCAAAGTCCCACTGATGGTCTGTGTTTTCTAAAACAGCCGGAAATACTGCTGTTTGGTTACCACAGAGGGGCTCTGGTCAGCCCCCCATTCCAGCTGCGAGAATCTGCCACCTGCAACAGAGCGGGGCAGAGTGCAAACATGAAACTGAAAATAATGACATGCAGTAAGATACACAAAGACTGCGGAAACAATGTAGAGACTTAAAGAATACATGAAAACATTTCTTGGAAGTGTTTCTGAGACTGTTGCAGCTAAATACAAAAAAAACAAAAACTATGAGATCTGGAAAATTGCAATGGGCAGGGTTTGTTAATAACATTTATAAAACGTTTTTTTATGATTAACAAATTTTATTTTTATTTTAACACAACACATAAAACATACCATTTGCAACATGAAAATATCCCCCCCCTCTTTGTTATGATCACCCACCCAGACAAAAATCTAGAAAAGATGACACAGTAACCACCTTATTCAAAAACATACAACCAAATAATAAAATAGACAGACTATAAACCAAATAACATATGTATAAATGACAGCACCTTAAGCCCATCATACACGTCTCTCCCCAGCACAAAGCTTTTTAGGAGCCCTCCAGAAAGCTCAGGTACCTTCCCCACTTGTATAGACATCCAATCAGCCAAAGCGTTTATATGACATTTTTTTAAATGCTGTCACAAGCCCACTCCTGGATTGACAGCACCCCTTCATTCCTCCATCCTCTTAAGAGAATCTGTCTGGCTATCATTAAACTAGCCTGGACCCAGCTTTTTATGTACTTATCTATTCCGCGTAGGATTGACCAATTTTCCAGAACAAATAATCGTGGGCTGAATGGAACCTGGGTCCCTGCAATCTGACATAGGTTATGATGTGTCCTGGTCCAAAATTCCTGGAACTTATCACAGGACCATAGGACATGAAGTAATTGGCCTTCCTATGTCTTACATTTCCAACAATTTGGTGTGTCTTTCAAACCAAGTCTTAACAATCTGGAGGGAGTCCAATAGAAGCATTGCATAATCTTGAACTGAATGAGGCGCACACCTCACATCGCTTGACATAGTTTTAATATTCCTACAGATTCTGGTGTTTTATTATGTTTGATCACAATGACCCACCTGCATTCTCTTATGAAGAAACCTCAACTTTTGGTTGAGACATTCAATCTCCTGAGACAAGACAGAGAAGCCATGGTCAGGTGGATGTAGAGATGCATATGAATGTAAAATACCTCTGATTGTAGTTGAATCATATCACACGCAGTCCCATTTATATTGTCACATTTTCACAAATAAAATCAACATTTCCCATTAGTAAGTGGCCAGGAAATTCCACCGGATGCATGTATTTTCCATTTCCTTCTGCTTTAATCTCCAGTGGATTTATGAGGAGTACTGTTAACTGCTCCTCAGATCTCTGCATGGTAAATTGAGACAGCTAGCTAGACAATCTGTCCAATCTGAGTTTTCTCTTGCAGCGGTTCCGTGTGGGGCTTAGCGCTGCCCAAGACGATTGTGATTGGTTTAAAGAAATGCCAATAAAGCAGAGCACGTTTTTCTCCCATCTCGGAATGCTGTGTGGACTAGCCAGACCCTCCTCCGCTACGCAGCGTGTGGATGGTCTGCATTGTGTTAAAGGTGGAGTAGGTAAGACTTATAAAACTAACTTTCTGTCATATTTGCTGAAACTGACCCTATGTTCCAGTAAAACTACATGAAGCAGGTAAGTAAAAACAAATCTGGCTCCTCTGGCACCACCTACAGCCTGTAGTGTGATTTGCAAAAATCCACAGCTCCCTGTTCAGATGCACCAATCAGGGCCAGGGGGGGGGTGTCTAACTGCGTGTCAATACAGTTAGACTGTAAGACAGACTGAATGTGTGACGCAGTCGTCACACATTCATTCTCCCTTGTGGGGGGAGGGGCTTAGGAGTATGTTTTGGGCTTTAGCAGAAAGGGGGGAGGGACTGAGAAGTTGTCGATGTTCAAATTTGTTGGCTAAGTCCTTGATCTTCACAATCCTACCTACAGCACCTTTAACTGTTGTAGAAGGCCCAGAGAAAAGTTCAAATACCTGGCTTAGTTTTTCGTTGCGCCTGAGTTTAATTTGAGGCAGAAGCTCCTCCAGTCTCTGAATCTGTAATAAAACATGGAATCTACAGTATATTCATGTTTTGGCAGGTGATACAGCTTTATGATCTAGACAAAAGTAAAATGGCATGAAAACACTGCACTATTATTCATTCGATGAAAGAGTCTAAACCTTTGACAAGAACATTCATACTGTACCATTACCAAACCATTATTGTATAGTATTAGTGCTATGTGGTTACTGTGTCTTACCCTCCTGTCAATAGTCTGTAGCCTGGTCTTCATGCTCTTGTTGAGCACAGTCATGGGAATGGTTCTGGGCTTAGGACACACTAGGAACAGAAATATTACAAAACATTATAGGCATTAAAAACTTGTTTTTTCTTCAGGCTGAATTTGTGTTTCACTTTTGTAAGAAATAGATATGGCTAATAACTGATTCAGGCACAAGTTATTTAGAACTATTACATTTCTGCAGCACACAAAGGCGAATACAGTATCAACAATTCCAGATCCCCATGAACATTTTATGAGGACAGATGTGTAGTTAGCCATGCAGGAACTATGATTTGTGATATTTTAAGTGTTTATTAATGCACAGTATTTGTCAACAATTAGAACTTCTCCTATGAGGACATATGTTATATTATTACAACTGTGTTTCAATTATATTGTCATTCATTATCTGTTTTTAAACCAGCATCCACTGGACCCACAGTTTAAGAAAACACTGTCAAAGAGAACAAAAGGTGAGTCTGCTCTTACCATGCTGAAAGATCTTGGCTACCTCAAGCACATATGGCCTGTAGTGAAAAACATGTCACCAGTTGACATTAATTAGTGCTTAATAAATGCAATATGTACTGAATTATAGGACTAAGTGTCTCCAGTCAAAGACTCCTTACATGTGCTTGCTGTTAGCAGGGATCGAGCTGTTCAGAGGGATCAGGCAGCCACGGTGGTTCCTTATCTGCAAACAGATCAAAGCACAAGTGATCATTTGACAGCTACAACCAAAAACAGTTTTTTCTCTTTTTTTTTTTTTTATTCTGCAGACATACAAATTTCCTTCAAAGATTCAGAAACAAGGCTGCATCTCTAATAAGAAGGCGAAAGAATCGTACCTTGAATATGACATCGGAAGTGTTTAGCCCAAAGGTAGTGGTGATAATCTGAAAAGAGATAAAATATCAATATATATCAACATATATCAATAATAATATATACTACATAAAAGAAATGAGCCAGAGTTTCAGTTTTTAAATAATTTATCTTTGTTAAATTTTTATATTTATATTAAATAGGTGAACGAGAACATACTATGCAGGTACAATAACAAAAGCAACAGGTGAACCCCTTGCACACCTGTATGATCATGGTGACCTCAGCAGCTGGAGGAATGGACACTTCACGAAGAGTCACCACTCTGTCATCTGCAACAGATACAACATGAGATCATGCTACCACGTTTTAATATGTCACTATTTAAAAAGTGTTTATATGTTGTGTTTACATT
Organism: Sander vitreus; assembly: GCF_031162955.1. Classification (NCBI taxonomy): domain Eukaryota; kingdom Metazoa; phylum Chordata; class Actinopteri; order Perciformes; family Percidae; genus Sander; species Sander vitreus. The sequence goes on from NC_135863.1 coordinate 16,029,214, forward strand.
CATCTGCTGTAAGAGGAAAGTTTCTCTGTGCTCACCTTGAATCTTTCTGTTTCAAATGTGAACACAAGAACTTGATTTTGTGACATCACAACTATTGTAAGCAAATCACACTCCAGTACACAAGCGTGATGTGGAAACTTCAAACCTGAGTACACATATACAAATAATGGACTTTACAGTGAAGTATATTTTGTGTCCAGTATTTAAACTTTTGAAATAAAAAAAAAGAATTGCATCTTCATAAATTCTGGATTTTTCAATGAGGGAGAAGGAGTTAATGTAATTTTAAGAATTTCAACATATCAGTCACATATTATTATTCATATCAGTTATGTGAGATATATACAGAGACATATATCAAACACACTTAGATCTTGATTGATACTTAATGGATTATAACCCTTTATCAATCCCTCATCAACATTTGCACGCTGATGATTTAGTCAGTTTCTTTGGATCGCTTATTAGAAAATGAGAAACTCATGACCCTGTATTCATTTCTTTGTCTGCAGACTTGAGCATTTATTATTGACTGTCTCACCCGCCAGAGATGATCAGATGATATGGAACTGGCAGGAATCATGTACTAGTTCAATCGTTTAATAGTAATCATAAATAGGCTTTTCATTCCCTCTTTGAATCACTTTACTGAAGATGAGATGAAGGGCTGCAGCCAAGCTGATAACACTCAACAGTCAAATACAGCTGCTCTCGTCTTAGACCATTTATGGATATAAACGTCACTAGCTATACATTTGCTGAAGTGAAAAGGAAATATCTCATGTAGGCCTGTGGATAACCTAAACCTATATGCTGGATGTCTGTGACAAAAACATAAGCGCTCTTCTAATCTCCATTTAGCTAGTCTTTAATGGGTTAAAGAGGCCGGTTGCCATGGACACAGACTCACAGACCGAGGACATCATTGGCTGAAAAACAATAAATCACTGCTCGTAAAGTCGAAAACCTTAGAGAAACTTACGAACCGTTTTTATCAAGTCGTCTCAGAGCGATCCAGGCCTTTGATCCACGTGGTGATTTATCAAAACTGGCGTTAGACATTTTAATCATCCGAACAGCAGCACGAGACACAAGAGTAGCCTACCTGCGACATCCGGTCTGACAGGGACTTTCAAAATAATTCTTTCTAAATCCACTTTGCACTCAAATGTGTAGGCTATGACGTGTCTAGCCAGCGAGAAATAAAGTACTAAAATAATGTGAAATGACTTGGGTACCCAAGACAGGTCAGTTTGGAGAAATGTAATGTAATTTAAGTGAACAAATAGTTAAAACAGGGAATTTTAAGGGCTCTATAGTTGCCTGAGTTTATAGATGTATGTATCCCAGTTCCATATAGCCTGTGTCCACACAGGCGGAGCTACACAATAAGTGACCTGTACTTAGATGCATGTAATAATATATTCTATTCTTTGCTCAGTGTTGTTTCGTTAGTGTACTGCTGCTGTGACATGTGAAATTCTATCTGTCTGTCTGTCTGTCTGTCTGTCTGTCTATCTATTTATCTATCTATCTATCTATCTATCTATCTATCTATCTATCTATCTATCTATCTATCTATCTATCTATCTATCTATCTATCTATCTATCTATCTATCTATCTATCTATCTATCTATCTATCTATCTATCTATGATCTATCTATCTATCTATCTATCTATCTATCTATCGATCTATCTATCGATCTATCTATCTATCTATCAACAAAGATTATCACCTCTGCAAACGTGCTGCTAAATGAAAAAACATTTGAGGGAGAGAAACCGAACACACTGTTTTAAATATGTGTTAAACATTTCTATATTCCTCTAACCACTGTCTGGTGTCTGGACCAGAGGACATGTGACACACAAAAGGGGGAGGGTTTCCAAACACAGATCCAGAGGCTTAGGTGGAGTGTTCAGCTGTTTTGTCGACTTCTAAATTCACTCAACACATCCTCACATTGCCTTGGTTCCTTAAACACTGCTCTATTTTTAGCCTATGTGCACCATCAATAAGATGATATACACGAGAAGGCCCACATTTCACGATATCAAGTTGGCCGTCTTCATTGTGGCGGGATAGATTGGGGGCCTTCAGGTCTGTTTGAGTGCACTCTTCAAAGGGGTATGACATCATGTTTTGAAATTAGCATTTAGCAATAAGCAAAAAGCGTAGTGTACTTAAATTGACTCTTTCCCGCTCAAATGTCTAAGTAAGCGGCTACAGTAAAAGCTTTGTAATGAATGGGCTGCAGGAGATCTGTAAAATGAGACTGGTTCGCTTCTGCAGGCCACCGTTCCCTTCTCAGTGATGACAAGTTGTTTTTTTGTGCCCCAAGAGATTATCCTGTCAAGTTTCACTCGACTTAAGAGTGCTCAGTGGCACATGGAGCTGTCTATCAAACTGAGGCGTACACAATGCTGGGCAGTGCTGGCTTTGTTCTGTCTGGCAGTCTTGCTGTTTTACTGTAATGCAAATAAAAACCTCAGCCCAACGTATTTTTGAGTTGGAGGAGCTAGAGGAATAATATCGGAATTGCATGGCTGCTGTGTTACTTTGAATGTTTTCTATGGGGTGTTTTTATCGAGAGCTTAGCAATCATGGGTAGCAAACCACTTTATACTCTGATGTCAGGAAATGACCTCACAGATCAACACACCGATCAAGTGTTATTTAAGAGAGGATTTATGTGTCTTCATATTGTTGAATCTTTTGTGACCTTTTAACTGCAGCAATGGTGGATACTCCCTGCGGAGATCCATGGACTTTGAAATGTCTAACCCAAGGTTTAGGACACTGACAGATATGGGTCAGAATTGCAAAGAGCATGTGATTAAACTGCAATAACGTGATTAGTATAATGATAAGAAAACTCTACTTCTGTCTTGGACTAGTCATTTTAAATCTCTGTTCTAACAACCTTCACTTACTGAGATGCTTTCAAGTAATTTGCGCTAAGCTTGTCTCTCACTCATTCATGCACATTGGAAAACAATCAAACAACTACGCTAAGCATATTGTTTACATTTTGATTGTTTTTGATTGTTCCATTGATGCTGGACATGAGTTGTCTCACACCATTAAAACCGAAGCTATCTTTGCCCTCATACTGACAGAAGGCTATTTTGGAGGTTAGTATGTGGGGAGAGATATGTCAGCTGTTCAGCCCTATGCTCCATCAAAGAAATAAAAAAAGAGAAAGCGCTATAGGCTCTCTGCTTTGGGGACAGGGACGCAGCTTGCAAACCTGGGCATGCTTTCCTTTGGCTAAACGTTTGTTGTTAATCTTAAAGGCTTTGTGAGAAACAAGACAAGACTCAGACAGATCTGTTGCCATAGTGGATGTTTCTGTCCTCTTTTTTCAGGTGAAGGTAATTTGGTTTTTTGTCACTGGTGCCACAAGAGGACATGCAAGGATTTATTCTTTCCAGAAAACTCCAGTCTAAGTTGAAGGTTGGTGCATCACTGCAGGTGATCTGACATGTTCTTGTGTTATTTTGGTAGTTTTTCTTGGCATTATCTCTTTGCTTGTGTACTTTGATGGGAAATTAATTAATTAAAGTTAAATCATATACTGCACAGTTGTATTATAAGACACGCAAGTTTCACAAAAGGTAAAAGTCTTTCACTCTCAGCTGTTTTGAGTTTGCTCAACTCATCACTTTTTTATTTCCATGGTATTTTTTCAGCTTACATGCCATGTTAGAGAAGATCTCAATGGCTATCATAACTGATTAGGCCTGTAGAGGTAATCTAGATAATGGCTGGCAGATTCAGTGCCATTGTGTGACGCATTACTGTAATGTGATTTTAGCTGGTAGGTAAAGAATGACCCTCCTCTTGGAGTACTTTGAAAACATCATAATGATAGTGGGAAGAACCAACCTCCCAAAAGTGTGTCATGATCTCACATATATCAATCAGTTTAGTGATTGGCAGTTCTCGTTTGGCTTCTCGTTTGTTTTTTAAAGCTTCCCCTTCTTCTCAGTTCAGTGCATGCAGCTCGATGGAGGTGGCATCACAGCTGAGGTTATATTGGTAGTGCTGAGCTCAGCCAAGTGAGGTGACAGAGATTACTCTGCTCTTCAGTACTGAAGAGGAATGGCATGCTATCGCAGGGATTAACCATTTCAGAGTGATGCCATGTGTATCCATTTTGACATGCCAATGTTGCCATTTTGGAAGTGATGGTTTTATATCATTATTGGCCTGAGAAGAATTTGTTTGGCATGTAAAATGGAGTTTTGTCTAAAACAACATGATGATGCATTTATGGCTGATCCGATTATTAGTTTTTCTTCTAAGCCGTTACCTGATATATATTTTCATCATATTATAGTTGTAGTCCTTCTGTGATAACTGTGGCAACAAGCAAACACGGTTCCCCAATCACACTTAGAGAAGAGCAGGAGGGGGCATGGGAGACAATATACCTGGAGGAATTGTAGCTGCTGCAAGTAAGTTCTCTTTCCCACACAAAGTGGTCAATTTCAGTGTAGTAGCAAATGAGCATTTGAGTCTCAAATGCTGCATGTTTGTGTGCCAGAGAACCGTCTGCAAGTGGTGAAGGGCTTGGAAGATGTGGAGGTGTCTGAGTGTGAGAGCTGCTCCTTTGAAGTGAAACTCAACCTGGCCTATATCGAGGGTGTGTGGACCAGAGATGGGATGCAGCTTAAGTCAAAGCCCAACTGGCGCATCAGCACACATGGGAAGAAACACTCCCTCGTACTGAACAGGGTGGCTTTGGGAGATGCAGGCCTGTTCTCTTTTCAGGCCAACGGCATTCAGACCTCATGCAGACTCAGTGTCACAGGTAAGGTGGCTAAATAGACTGCCCATGTAAAATTTAAGTCAAAGCCAAGACCTAACCAAGACCTAAATGTAATTGACCACACTCTTGTGTTACTACATCACATGATAGCCTAATGTGTACAATTACGAATAAGTAAATAAGTCATAATAAGATGTCATATGTAAGAAAAAAAGAGAGGACCATGTACATTGTGGAATCTTAGTTTATCCAATCGGAAAAAATAATGCCTAAATGTTTTAAGCCATGTTAGTTACAGGGCTCTAGGGATGGTTACGTTGGTCAGTCAGTCAGCCCTTGACCACTCAGGACTGAAATATCTCAACTAGTGTAGGATGGATTGCCATAAAATGTTTTACAGATGTTCATGGCACATCGAGGATGAAACCTTACTAGCAGGTTGCACCACTAGCAGGTTGACATTTATTGGGTTGTATTAACATATCTCAACAACTATTATATGAATTGGTTCGAAGTCTTATACAAACATTCATGGTCCCCAAAGAATGAACTGTAATAACTTTGATCCCCTAAACTTTTATTTAGCACCATCATCAGATCAAAATTTCAATTTGTCCAACACATTGCTTTATACACCTGCAAAACTAATGTAATTTCCTTCACCCTCAGCTGTACATTGTGTTTGATGTTAATTAATAAATGTGAGCATGCTACTACGCTGAACCAAGATGGTAAACATGGTAAACATTATGCCTGCTAAACATCAACATATTAGCATTATCGTTGTAATCATTGCTATAAGAGCGATCTGACAAGCAGATTCATAAAGTTCTGTTGGTTGCTTTAACAACATTTACAGTAATGGTTTGGTTATCTTCTGCCAGCTAGGGACATCCACATAGTGAAGGAGCTCGAAAATGTTGACACAATGGAGCGTCAACCTGTGAATTTCCTGTGTGAGGTCAATCAGGTGGATTTGGATGGTCGGTGGTACAGAGATGACTGCCGAATCCGACCTGGGGACAACATCAAGATCAGATACCAGGGTGAGAGACCAACCACATAGGTATCACAGGCTTTATAGAACACTCAACTTTCCAAGCTAAGAAACTGTGTTTGAGTTGTCATAGTGGTTGCACCGGGCAGTTCTTAGGTGTAAAGAAAATATAAAACCTGGTTAAATACAATACATTAAAAATGATAAAACATTTTCCTTTGATCTGATTGCAGGTAAAATTCACACCCTGTTCTTCAAGTCAGTCAGGCCAGAGCATGCTGGAGAGATCAGATTCACTGCAGAGCGTGTCTCATCCTATGCAACTCTCACAGTGAAAGGTGGGCCACCAGATTGTTTATGTCACAATTTAACATGGATTTATGGAGGGGATGATTTGTTCGCTTGTTACAGCCTGTTCCTCCCTTCTTCAGAGCTCCCAGTCCAAATAGTGCGTCATCTGAGGGTCAAGATAGCCATGTATCGCCACCGGGGTCTGCTGGAGTGCCAAGTGTCACGGCCTAATGCTCAGGTCCGGTGGTACAAGAACAGGAAGGAGCTCCTGCCCAGTAAAAAATACCAACTGATCAGCCAAGATGTCTACAGGCAGCTGACCATCGACAACGTCTGCTCTTCAGATGAGGACACTTACACCTGTGATGCAGGAGATGACAACACCTCTTGTCAGCTTCTTGTAGAGGGTAAGCTGCCTGCTGTCACAGCAATCAAATCAAATAAGGTTTATGGCCTACTAATAGTACATGTATAAAAATAACAATAAAAAATACTTACTGTATCATGTGTAATGCCCATGTGCACATGTGTTTCTAATGTGTAAATTATACAATCAAGAGTGTTTTTTGTAATGTTATAAGTCAGGAGTTGTATTAGTAGTGGTAATGTGTATTATGGCTGTACATGCAGAGCAGGCTATCAGAATAGTGAGGGGGATGAGCTCAGTGGAGGTGATGGAGCCAGAGCCAGCGCTGTTCCAAGTGGAGACCAGCCTGAAATCAGGGAGGCCTCCCCGGTGGACCCTGAACGGTGAGGTGCTGGAGCCTAGCGCAGCAGTGAACATCGACAGGAAAGGCACCCTCCACAGCCTCTGTCTCACCTCCACAGAAAGCTCCATGTCGGGCCCCGTGCTCTTTGTAGCTGGCAAGAGTCGTTCCACTGCTCAGCTCACTGTCAAAGGTGAGTTGGCTGAACCTGGTCTGAGTATGGAAGAGAGACCGTGAATAAAGCACTTTGAATTTGTCATTCCTTTTGGATGAAATGATTACAGGAAAAATAAATTATAGAGCAAGCTAGCTAGGCCAGCCAGGTAACGTTAGCTTAATAACGTTACCTAGTGAGGCTAATTTACGATTGATAATTACTGAAATAAGTCGATGACGTTCCACTTCCGGGATTGTTCAAGTGCCGCCGGATATTCCGCCGGATGTCCCTCTTTTTAGGCCGGATGTCCCACACCTTCCGCTTTCTTTGTGTTGGCATTCTAAACTCCTGTTGATTTATGAGGACTAATCGCTTCTCAGATCTCTGCAGGGTGAATCCAGACAGCTAGCTAGACTATCTACTATATGTTTTGCAGGAGTGTCTCATTAAGCAGCTTTACATCTCTCCCTTCTAGAGCGACCTCTCCAGGTTGCCCACCACTTGGACAATGCAGAGGCGAAGGAGAACAGCTCTGTGACTCTGAGCTGTGCGTTTTCCCCGTCTCCCAGGGTGGTGCGGTGGTTTAAAGGTCGTACGGCTCTGAAGACCTCGAACAAGTACAGCATGAAAAGGGAAGGGAAGCGAGCACAGCTGACCATTCATGGCTTGACAGGGATGGATGCAGGACAGTACCGCTGCATGGCTGGGGGCTCCCAGAGCACAGCTAATGTTAAGGTTGAGGGTAGGTTAAACATGGTTTTGGGAAGAAATTGAGGTGTGAGATAAAGTAATAACACTTCCTGTATTGGAGAATTTTTTTAGTTTTGTATTACTTTACCTCTGTATGTTAGTTCAGTTGATGATTTAGCGTCATTTATTTCCCCCTTTTATTGAAGTGCGAACACTGAAGTTGGTCAAACACTTGGAGCCAGTGGAAATGGAGGAGGATGGCATGGCAACATTCTCCTGTGAGCTCAACTATGTGGTCGCCAACGTGGAGTGGCTCCTTAACAATGTTCGCCTCTATTGCAACGCCATCAACAGGATCCAGCACATGGGCACTATGCACAGCCTCACAATAAAGACACTGCGACCACAGGAGAGCATGGTCACATTCAAAGCCGGCCTTCTCTCTGAGACAACCACCTTAAAGGTCAAAGGTAGAGATGGCCCGATACCATTTTTTGCTTCCCGATACCGATTTTGATACCTGAACTTGCGTATTGGCCGATACCGAGTACCGATCCAATACCAGTGTGTCATATATTTTATTATGTTTTAACATAATAATATGTAGAGTATACTACTATCCCTGTATGGATGTGATATGATTTCTATCTTTGTTGTCGGTCTGGCTCAGCTTAAACTCTTTGTGAAACATGAACAAACACAAACAATGAATGCCACAGAACTTTCTTTTATTATCCAGTTTGACAGTCAGTTATAACGGGAAAAGAACATAAATAAACTACTTTAACGTAGATTTTCTTTAGGGCTTTATTACGTGGTATCGGATCAGTGCATAAACTCCAGCACTTACCGATACCGATACCAGCGTTTTAGGCAGTATCGGAGCCGATACCGATACTGGTATCGGTATCGGAACATCTCTAGTCAAAGGTCAGCTTGGGGAATAACTGAAGTGTATGATTAGTTTTTCCTGATACTTGCATTTCTATTTGTTCATTTCTGAGAAACATGCACACTTTATGTATGCTGATCTTGGCTCCAGAGCGCCCAGCAGTGTTCCTGAGGTCTCTGGAGGATGCAGTAGGAGAAGAGCAAGGGGAAGTCTGCCTGCAGTGTGACATTTCCAAAGAGACAGTGACCCCTGTTTGGAGGAAGGATGGTATGGTCCTTACCGCTGATGATAAACATGAGTTACTCCAGTTTGGGAAGTCCATGGCATTGATCATCCATTCCCTGAGCAAGGATGACGCTGGACTGTACACCTGTGACCTGGGCACCAGCCAGACCAAGGCCAAAGTTACTGTACATGGTGAGTAGTAGGAAAAATGTTGGTTATTTGGAAAGTCTTGAAAATCAAGTGTTCACATTAAGCTGTCTGCCTTTTCACAACAGCGCCACCAAATTATTGATAGAATGATGAAAGGAACTTTCAAAGGGGTCAGTTTTGAATTGTGAACCTCAAGTAACATTTGTTTTTAAACTGACAAGAAGGTACTCAGTTATTTTGTCATAAAAGTTGTTAAATGACTTTCTGTGGTGTTACAGTAAATGTCTCTCTCACTGTAATGGTACTCTTTAAATATATATATGACACTGTTTTGTTACTATATTTGTCTTCAGACTTGCATATCACTATTGTTCAACGTATGAAGACAACAACTGTCCTGGAAGGCGAAAGCTGCACTTTTGATTGTCACCTCTCTCATGATCTCAATGATGAGCCTTTCTGGACCATCAATGGCCAGGTGTTGGTCCCCAATAGCCGTATCCAGGTTATCAACAATGGCCGCAACTATAGGATGACCATTAAAGATGCTACACTGACTGACGCTGGAGACGTGGTCTTCACAATTAAAGACTTGAGCTGTAGGACCATGCTCTTTGTTAAAGGTGAATACCTGGCTTTCTCAGAAAACAAGATAAGCACCGTTTTATCCGTGTTTGTGGGAATACCTGTCTCTGTGTTTAATTTCGAAATATGCCATTTGGTAGATGCATTTAAGCAACCAAGCTCTCCCCTCTCCACTCCTTTAGAGAAGCCAGTGCACATATTCAGGGAGCTGTTGAATATCAAGGCGGTACCTGGCGAGGACGCAGAGCTGAGCTGTGAGATCACCAAACCAGAAGTCACTATCCGTTGGCTGAAAAATGGCCATTTGATCAGGCAGAGCCCAAAGTATGAAATGAGTGAGGAGAAGAACTTGGCGCGATTGGTGATCAAGAATACCACCATCAGAGACTCTGGAGAGTATTGCTGTGAGGCCGAAGGCATTGCCTCACGTGCCAAGCTGGAGATCAGAGGTAGGTGAGGGCTTTCGAAATAATGTTTTCGAATATGTTAGAGGATGACTAATACAATGTAGTGTTCGTGCTGTAGTGTTGTGCAAATCAATGCTGCTGTCCAGTGTTTTGTCCTATTTTGCAATGCGGGTCGGCGACTGGCGTATAAAGTGTATAGCTTGACTCAATTTCCTAAACTTAATTTTTCCTTTCAGAACTTCAGCACACATTTGCGAGGGAGTTAAGGGACACACGAGCAGAGGAAAAGGGTAAAGTGACCCTGGAGTGTGAGACCAGGCGGCCAGCCAAGCAGATGACCTGGCTGAAGGGCATGGTGGAGCTGAGGTCTGGTAGGAAGTATGTCATCAGGCAGAAGGGCGTGGTGCTGTCCCTAACCATCACTTCACTGGAGAAATTGGACACGGATGTATACACGTGTGATGTCAGTACCATGCAAAGCCGGGCACAGCTGACTGTGCAGGGTGAGAAGAACATAGTGAAGGGAACACTGGGCATTGCATCACTGTGGGTCAGGTTCATGGTAGTTGGTCTAAAGGTATCTGTATGTGGGCCACATCAGGACGGATCTGTGTATTAATTGTACATTCAGTTGTAGGAGAATCTCTGGGATATTTTAGTCCCTTAAACTGAATGAGAAATTGATTTGCAAAGTAAATACTCAACAATAAAATGAAAGAATATACATGCAATAGCTGACATATGGAACCATACAGCCAGTGCAGGATATGATAGAAGGTACTGCAACTCTAATTTATCAAGCTGATACTAAACGTGTTCTTTTCTTATGTTCTTTATTGACTAGTAAATATCCAAATATACAAAAATAATAGGCTACTCACTGTCCATTAAAGTCTTGATTTCAAGGGCCTCAATTATTTCAATTGAGAGATGATATATGCTAACAGAATTAGATATTGCATGTCTGAGAAATAGTATATCCCCACTGTGGCTATAAATGCTAGGCTAAAATCCTTTGCCAAAGTGATGTTTTTTAAAGCTTCTAGTACCCACTGTATATGATGTTTATGGGATTTATGACTTTTCCATCTTTTCCATGATTCTCTCAGGTCAGAAGGTGTTGATCCTGGATGAATTAGAGGATGTTGAGTGTCTAGAGGGCGACACAGTCACATTCAGATGTCGAATTTGTCCCAGTGACTACATCGGGGTCAAGTGGTATCTGGACGAGACTCTGCTGTACACCAATGAGCTCAATGAAATCCAGATATTGCCTGGAGGCTTCCACACCCTCACATTTAGACAGCTAGCCCGCAAAGACACTGGCACTATCTCGTTTGCAGCAGGGGACAAAAGATCGTACGCCTCAATGTTGGTTAGAGGTGAGGCTTTATTCTGCCAGAGTTTTAATGTGTATTTTCATAATAATAATGATAATAATAACTCTTATTTATATAGCGCCTTTCATGAAACCCAAAGACACTTTACAGAATTCCAGTGGCTATGCTAAGGGAGGGTTGTAGACTGTGGTGAACAAGTGGTGTTTCAGGACTTTGTTTTTTAAATGTCCAGGGATATAGCATTTCAAATATCTGCAGGGTGTTCCATAGGGATGGGGCTGCAACACTAAAGGCTCTGTCTCCAAAGGTACAGAGTCTGGTGTGGGGAAAGGAGAGCAGGCCAGCATCTGAGGACCGCAGGTTTCGGGGTGGGGTGTATGGATGGAGGAGGTCAGAGAGGTACAGTGGGGCCAGGGCATGGAGGGATTTGTAGGTGAAAAGGAGGATTTTATATTTGATGCGGGACTTAATTGGGAGCCAGTGAAGGTGGATGAGGGTTGGGGTGATGTGCTGCCACGTCTTGGTGTGGGTGAGGACCCTGGCAACAGAGTTTTGGACATACTGGTCTAAGGTTTTGCTGGGGAACCCAGACAGGATTCCATTGCAGTAGTCCAAACAGGAGGTAATGAAAGCATGTATGAGGGTTTCTGCCACGGAGTCAGAGAGTGATGGCCGTAGTCAGACTCTGTTTTCATGTCACATTTTCTAATTTGGCTTTATTTCTTTATGTTACCAGAGAGACGTCCCACCATCATTAAATCGCTTGAAGACTGTGAGGCTATTGAAGGAGGTGGTTTGGTTTTGTCTTGTGTGGCCTCCAAGCCATGTCACATCCTGTGGTACAAAGATGGCTGCCTGATGTGGAACTCTTCAAGGTATTTTGCCAGTCGTTCGGGCTGTGAGGCCCGGCTGACGATTCGGGAGGTCTGCAACAACGATGCTGGAGTGTACGAGTGCAGTGCTGGATCTGTTACAACTAGGGCCGTCGTAACTGTCAAAGGTTATTACAGGACTGGTATTGCTTACTATTGGCCAACATTAAATGCCAGAGGGATGTGACTGATTATATAGGATTATACAGGTAACATTTGTTATAAGTATTTAAGTATTAGTATCCATCTGTTTTTCCTATTTATTTTCTTTTTTTAGCCATCCCAGCAGAGTTCACCCAGTCTCTAAAGACTGTGGAGGCCAAAGAGGGGGAGACCGTGACCCTGACCTGTGAATACTCTCTGCCTGGGGTCCAGTTCCACTGGAGGAGAGGTTTTCAGAGTATCAGGCCTGGAGATAAATACCTGATGAAACAGAGGAAGACCATTAATTCCCTGACCATCAAAGCCCTGAAGCCTGAGGACTCAGGAGAATATACCTGTCAGTGCAGAGATCACCACACTACAGCAAGCCTCAAAGTACATGGTGTGTTATCAACTTTTTCTTACCTCCTTGTGCATTTTACCATACCTAATTTTACCAAGAATATACAGTTTCATCAAAACACACTTTTACAGGTGTATATTTGAAAGTCAATTCAACATTTTCTCACAGATTTGCTGTTGTGCTCTGCGTAATATTTATGCTACTCAGTCTATGGTATGGCCTGAGGTAGTTGGCCACTTGTCATGAACAGCAGAAAATGGAGCCAGTTCACAAGACCATTTATACCTATCACTGCACATACATTTTTCAACTATTTTGATTGTTAAATAGCTCCATTACACAGAGAGATGTGGCATTCTGTTATGGTTGGTTAAGACGCTTTATTGAGTGTTGTGGTTTAACATGTCTTTGCTGACTGGCTGGCATACTTTGCACAGCTTCACCATTTTTGTCTTCCTTCTAACCGTATTTAAAAAAAAGTCACCTCTTGCTTTCCAGCTGTTCCCATTACATTTATACAACAGTTAAAGGACATGCAAGCAGAGGAGGGAAGCAATGTCCTATTGCGCTGTGAGCTGTCTAAACCTGGAATTCCAGTAGAATGGAGGAAGGGACATGATCTGTTGAAGAATGGAGTTAAATACCAGATAAGGAAAAGGGAGACCAGCCTGGAGCTTCTGATCTGGAAGCCTGTTCCTGAGGACAGTGGACTCTACAGCTGTGTGTGTGCTGATCAAATGACAGCTGCCACTGTCAAAATCACTGGTAGGACATCATTTACAAATAGGCTAATGGTTTTTAGTAATTTCGTGGGTTTAGCTGAAAATCATTTCTACAAATAATGTTGATAATTATCAATATTTCATCATCAATGAATTTGTATCTTAATCTATGGTCATCCATGACTCCACAGCTCTCCCGGTCACCTTCAAGCAGAAGCTGAGGAATGTGCTGGTTGAGGAGGGCAACACTGCGGCTTTACGCTGTGAGCTGTCAAAGTCTGGTCACACTGTGGAGTGGAGGAAGAGGGGGGATGAACTCATCCGGAGTGGAGAGAAATATCATATGCGGCAGAAAGACATGCTGATTGAACTGAGGATCTTTGATGTTACACCTGAGGACAGTGACATCTACACATGCATCTGTGGGAACATAGAGACCACTGCAACTCTGACTGTTAATGGTAGGTGTTTGTTATTGACAGTTTCATTGTGTTCTATTTTTTTCATATTGAAGCAGAAAGTGATATTAATATCAGATCTGTAATGTTCCCTGTACGGTAACAAGTAGGTTACTTTCAAAAAGTATGTGACATTAAATATAGCAAAACAGAATTAAAAGAGCAATACAAAACTGATTTGAACAAGGTTTCTATATAATATGCACATGAGCCTCGCCGACTGTGCATGGAAGCTTCTTTTGTCACAATAAACAAAATAAATATGTATGAATTAAAAATAAGGTTTTTGACAACTGAACTGTTGAAAGGCTGCAAATAGAAAAGAGAAGAGTTAAAGTAGGGCTGGGCAATATATCGATATTATATTGATATCGTGATATGAAACTAGAAATCGTCTTAGATTTTGTATACTGTAATAACGTAAATGGCTTAAGTGTTGTCTTTTCCTGGTTTAAAAGTACTTGCTGTTAATTAAATTCTTGTGATTATTCATTTCTTCCTCATGACCTAACTGTATCTTTGCCTGTAAGCTTTTCCCATCAACTTTAAGCAAAAACTGAAGAACCTCCAAGTAGAGGAAGGACACAACATCACACTATATTGTGAGATCTCTAAAGCGGGTGTCCCAGTGGAGTGGAGGCTTGGAGGAGATCTGCTGGAGAACGGAGAGAAGTACCAGATTAAGCAGAGGGACTCGGCCCTGGAGTTGATCATCAGAGATGCTGAACCAGAGGACAGTGGGATCTACACCTGTGTTTGTAGAGAGCAGAGAACAAAGGCCACTGTTAAAGTTATCGGTATGTTCAATGTGTGAGATGAGTGTAGTGAAGCACACTCTGTAGTTTCTTTGTTTATTGTCCATTGACCATTTTTTTTTAAGTCTATTGAGCTACCTGTTAAGTGCTTCTTTAATGATCTTACCTGTTTTTTGCTTCATGTGTATAAACAGTATCTGTGTTTGGTTCAACAGCTGTTCCTGCCAAATTTAAAGTAAGTCTGAAGAGCCAGGAGGCCGAAGAATGTAGCAGTGTGACATTACGCTGTGAGCTTTCAAAGAAGGGAGTCGCTGTGCAGTGGCAGAGAGAGACTCAGGTTCTGTCCGAGGAGATATATCGAGAAAAGTATCAGATGAAGCTGGAAGGAAAGATAGCTCAGATGACTATTCTCAACGTCCAACCAGAAGATGCAGGGAAGTACAGCTGCATCACAGGAGATGTGAAAACCACAGCTGAAGTCAAAGTGAAACGTAAGTTTAAAGCATGCAAAGAACAATGAGAATATATTTCATTTCTCTTGCCTATATATTAGCTTATATCTAAACAGCTGTTGTTATGGGTGCCTCCTTGGATAGTCCATGTCTCAGTATATCTCTTACTTACTGAAGTCGTGCACCTGTGACTTAGTGATACATAACTACAGATCCATTAGATTTCAAATGTCTACGTACATTTCATGTGGTGCAACATCCCAAATCCCATACCTGTGATACCAGTCTCTTTAATGAGAGGAACAGGAAAATGGCAGTGCCTGCCTCCTTGTATTGCAACAAAATAAAAATCAAGGAGCCCATTTGATTAAGACGAAACGGCATGTTGCGAATGAATGCCATCAATGAATACAGGGTTTTCTAATATACCCACAACAGCACTTCCTGTGACATTTAAACGAGAGATCCAGCGCCTGGTGGTGAAGGAAGGGGACAGTGGAGTGTTCTGCTGTGAGCTCTCCAAACCTGGAGCTCCAGTGGAGTGGAGGAAAGGCAGGGCGATTCTGAAGCCTGGAGAAAAATACAAGATGAAGCAGGAGGGGCCTTTCACTAAACTGGTTGTCAACAACGTAGAGGAGAACGATGCTGGCAAATATATCTGCAAGACTAAAGACAGCCAATCGACTGCTGAGCTCACTGTCCAAGGTAATAGAAATTCAAGTCTCCCCCACGTGTTGGATTCATTATTTTGTGAAGCACATTTCTTCCTTTTAATTGTCCCCAATATATTCAACAGAATCACCTGAGCGCAGACGCCAAAGAGGTCAGCTTTAATGTAGTACAATAAAAAACAAAATAGACCTAGTGGGTATGAGCACTGTGTGAGCTCCACTATGTAGCTTCACTTAACTCAATGGAGAGATTATTGTTTTATATCTTGTCCTGCTTATGGCTTAATGTCACAGTACTCTGTGTGTACTGTACATTACTTCTCATAAGCTGGGTGAAAATATACAGTAGATATATGGGATGTAGATTCATATGGGATGCAATAGTTTACAATTAGATACATCCCACACAGTTCTGTAACTTAACTAGTATTAGTATTAACGTAATACTAGTTAGGACGTTTTTCATGTAAGTGATATTACATCTATGTTTAATATGTAATATCAATCATATAATCCATTCCACTGTTCAGTTTTAACTGAATACTTAGTTTAGTAGAAAAAAATTATTTTGAGCATGACAGATTGTTTTGTGAGTATGCCGTGTTGCTTACATCACTGCTGCAATGTAACTTCCATGTAATATTTATTATTTTGTCAAACCAAAGACAAGTAAATGTGTTACTGAATCCAGTGAATTCAGTAAAATGTGCATGATCAGATAATTGTTACCATGTTTCCACTTTAGCTGTTTTGGTCTGGAAGAGATACGCTCTCCATCGATCCTTATTTGGTCCTTTATTCTCTCTAAAGCTTTAAGCTGCTCAGGCTGCAAAAACAGTTCTCATTTTGAGAATTCATTTTAGTGGGATTATTCATTTTATGAAAGTGTAGGGTAGACTTTTTTGTCTTTTATTCCTTTTAGTTGAGTTTCAATTTCATATAGGATCTTTTGTAAGATTTGACTCTGATTGACAGGTTTACCACCAAGTTTTAAGATGCCCCTAGTTAACCAGGAAGTGACGGAGGGCAACAGTGTAGCACTGTGCTGTGAGCTCAACAAACCTGCCCCTTCAGTGGAGTGGAGGAAAGGAGGAGAGCTGCTGAAAAACGGAGACAAGTACCAGATGAGGAAAAAGGACCTGCAGGTGGAGATGAAGATTGCTGACCTCAGTCTGGACGACACTGGAGATTATACCTGTATATGTGGAGAACAGAGTACCAAAGCTAGGATCATTGTGAATGGTGAGTACTGCATACACCACAATAAGTTGCCTTGTTCTGCTTGAGTGCTTTTGAGTGCACTCAAAGAGCTCATGAATACACCGTATATCAAAAGGTAAAATATAAACATGCTAAATACAACTGAATCTATCAGTAAAGAGTAAAACAACACAGAACTAAATGCAAAGCAGACAAAGTTGACATATTAAATGTGGAGTTATTGTTTAAGTGGATTTCACCAATTGTAGGAGAAATACATTGTGTAACATTTGGTTGGTTGATAGTTGGAATATACTGTATCAGTACAGTAGGGTGACATAATAAGGGATTAACATGTTAACAATTATAGAACAGCTTCCAAAAATCGTGGAAACTAATATAAAACACCAAGTTTTCTGAAAGTAGTGATCCAGACAATCCACTGGTATTGTTTTTACTTTGGTGACATCCTTGCCATTGTACTTGGCAGAACTTTGAAACAGCGTGGCTTGTATTGTCCCCTTTCTTTCTGTAGAGGAGGATGTTTCTGATGTTACCTGAACGCTTGTATGGTCTATACTGTATATGGTTGCGTTAACATGACTTTATCAGTGTCGGGATTAGAGAGCAGCAAAACAGACATGAACATCTTTTAAATCATTTTGATATTTCTCCTGTGGTCTGCTGCAGAGCGGCCCATCAAATTCCTTCAAGAACTGAAGAATATTCAGGTGCAGGAGGGCAATGGAGTGACGCTCTGCTGCGAGCTCTCCAAACCAGGCATTCCAGTGCAGTGGAAGAAGGGAGACAAGGTGTTGACCAACGGAGAGAAATACCAGATAAAGCAGAGCGGCTCCACCCTGGAGCTCCTCATCAGGAAAAGCCAGCCTGAGGACAGTGGCACATATAGATGTGTTTGTGAGGACCTAAAAACGACTTCCACTGTCATCATTACTGGTGAGAACCATTACACAATATGTAATACAATTGTGCTTTGGCAATTTGCACATCTTATACAGTATTTTGCGTTCACTTTTCAGCGATCCCGGTGACTTTCAAGCAAAAGTTGAAGAACCAGGAAGCTGTGGAGGAGGGCAGTGTGACACTGCGCTGTGAGCTTTCTAAAGCAGGAGTTCCAGTGGAGTGGAGGAAAGATGCTCAACTTCTGAAGGAGGGAGAAAAATATCAGATGAAGCAAGAAGGCAGGACGGCTGAGATGCTGATCAGAAATTTAACTCTCAGAGATTTGGGGGAGTACAGCTGTTTTGTTGGCACTGTTGTGACTTCAGCTGACATCAAAGTAAGAGGTATGTTTCACTACAGCCATTCCATGGATAGACACTGTTCAGCTGGGAGTTTTGTTTCTCAACCACAGTGAGACAGACCTGGTATTTCCTACAAAGTAAATAATAATAATAATAATAATAACAATATTATTATTATTATTATTATTATTATTATTTAAAATTGTGTGGAAAATTGAGAGGTGTCCCAAGTGTCATATAGCCACCCATCAAGAGTCAGGTTCTGTCAGAAGTTTCCTTGCCACTGTTGCAATTAATGCTTGCTCTTGCGGGGAATTGTTGGGTCTCTGTAAATTATAGAGTGTGGTGTAGACATAGACTGTATATAAAAGGTTAAGACCTACTCTACCTGTAAAGTGTCCTGAGATAACTTCTGTTATGATTTGACACTATAAATAAAATTGAATTGAACTGAGAGTGAGCTGTTTTTAATTTCAGATTTGTTGTGTTTTCCCCTCAGCGATTCCTGTAACATTTAAACAAGCGCTGGAGAATTTGGAGGTGAAGGAAGGGGACAGTGGAGCTTTCTGCTGTGAGCTCTCCAAACCTGGAGCTCCAGTGGAGTGGAGGAAAGGCAGAGTCATCCTCAAACCTGGATACAAATATGAGATGAAACAGGAGGGACGTCTCACTAAACTGATCATCAACAACATGGAGGAAAGTGATGCCGGGAAATACACCTGCAAGACTAAAGACAGCCAATTAACTGCTGAGCTCACCGTCAAAGGTAAAGTAGAAACCCTACGCTGAAAAAACTGATCTAAGCCTTTCTTAGCTATCCTTTCTCATTTGAGTTAATTGAAATTGAAAGAACTTACAAGATAGGATAAAGTAAAACGATATAAACCAATACAAGATGTAAAACAATTAGGAGTAAGAATTTCAATCAAATAACTGCAACTAATTATTTGAAATTTTTTAAAGAAAATAACCAGTCCGTGGTTCTTCTCCTTGCAGCTCCTCCCATCACATTCAAGACAAAGTTAAGGAACCAGCAGGTGGAGGAGGAGAACAGCGTGATGTTGAACTGCGAGCTGTCCAAGCCTGGCCTTGCTGTTGAGTGGAGGAAAGGACAGGAGCTGCTGAAGAATGATTTCAAGTACCAGATTAAAAATCGAAACAGCAGCATGGAGCTGACCATCAAAAACGCACAGCTAGAGGACAGCGGACTTTACAGCTGTATCTACGGCGACATCAAGACCACAGCCAACATCACCATTACACGTAAGGGAAGAAATTCAGGCATTTTGTGTTTTTATCTTATTAAGCTCTTTAGAATCTAAGAAAAACTAAGATAAAAAAAATCCTTGTAGAGAAATGTCCTGTTTTATTTGCTTTCATAAGCACAGTGGTTTGACCTTATGCCAGTTATAGGCAGGTTAACATATAAACAAACAAAAAAAAACAATACAACATGAACTTTTTCCACAGCTATCCCCCTCTCCTTTAAAATGGGTCTGAAGAACCAGGAGGCCCCTGAAGGAGGCAACGTGACCCTTCGCTGTGAGCTGTCCAGGGCTGGGGTGCCTGTGCAGTGGTGGAAGGCGGAGGACCAGCTCTATCACGGGGGAAGATATCAGATGACATTGAAGGGGAGGATAGCCGAAATGCACATCAAAAACATCCAGCCCGAGGATGTTGGGGAGTACAGCTGCGTCTTGGGGGAGCAGAAGACAACGGCTGAAGTCAACGTGAGAGGTATTTGACATGCTACCATTTATTTTACATCTTACACTTAAAACTTACATTGTGATAAGTTGCATCGATGTTGCCGATGGTGTTATTTTTTAAATATCCATCTATTGCCAGTGCAGATCTGTGTTCTCTGGTAACATTACTATTTCACTGTATTTCTGTTGCTTTGGCAAGCCATTAACAGTAAGAGAACTTAGGTGTACATTTTTCCAGCATAACGTCTCCTTTCCTTCTGTTACCAGCGGCAGCATCAGTGTTCTTTGAGAAGGAACTGCAGAACCAAGCAGTGATGGAGGGGAAATCTGTGTTGATGTCTTGTGAAGTTTCCAGTGCTAATGTCCCTGTCACTTGGAAGAAGGACAACAATGTGATAGAAGGAGGGCAATACATTTTAAAGAAGAAAGGCCCCACACACACCCTGGAGATCAAGAAACTGCATATGGAGGATGCTGGAGAGTACTGCTGCATCTCCAGAGGCAAGAAGACCACTGCCAAGCTGATTGTGAGGGGTAGGTGGTTACCAATAGAAGTTTATTCCTTATTTACTGGTATATTTGACTACCTCATTTACAGTACAAGAAATGCGGCATGAACAAAACCAACAGGCTATTCTCATCTAAGTTGTAAATATTTCCCATTCCATCTCTAAAAAGCCAGCTGTATATAGCTTCCTCTACCTCCACAGAGCGCGTGCGGATCGTTACAGAGCTGCAAGGTATAACGGTGACAGCGGGTGAGGACGCAGTGTTTGTGTGTGAGCTGAGCCATGCAGACGTGAGTGAAGGTGTCTGGTGGCTTGGCTCCAGCCCTCTGCAGAAGAACGAGATGAACCAGATGACGTGCCAGGGTCGCCAGCACCGACTGGTCCTCACTATGACAACACCTGAGGAGACGGGCATTGTGACATTTGTGGTTGGGGAGGAGAGGACCTCTGCACGTCTGCAAGTTGTTCCTAAGGCCCAAGGTAAGCAGAAACACACGGAATAGAGGGTGTAATTTGAAAAAATATTAATACTTCAGAATTCAGTACTGTGTAAGTTCAGCTAAAATTATTTCCTCGGAACCAGACGTTCTAAAGTGGCATTTGATTTCACATTCTAGTTTTATTTGAGGAAAAGCCTAAAGACGTCGTGATCATGGAAGGAGAGACAGCTACTTTGTCCTGCACAACCTCGGATTTCACCTCCCCTGTTACCTGGAGGCGCAACCACATCCCTCTCCGAAATGGTGATAAATATGAGCTACTTAAGGAGGGAAAAGTCAACCTATTGCTTATCCGTGATGTGGATCCCCTGGATACTGGCACATACTGCTGTGATACAGGAGATGTGCAGACCAGTGCTATACTTACTGTAACAGGTAAAAATGGAAGTAATATTGCTTTTAGATAGTGGATTAATGTTTCACGTTCTGATGAAAAAAAGGTAGATACTGTAAAATGTACCTTCCTCACTTGGAATGCTAACAGCCTAAATACTACATTATTACACCAAATGTCTCTTTTTGTCCTATTTTTCCAGAGCTCCCTCCATTCTTCCAAGAAGAATTGCAGAGTGTGGAAGTTGAGGAGGGAGGTACAGCCTCTCTGTACTGTGAGCTTTCTAAACTAGGAGTGCCGATTCAATGGAAGAAGAACAGGATGCCACTAAGAGCCAGCAGAAACTACGAGATCAGGCAGGATGGCTGCCTTCTCCAGCTCCACATCAAGGATCTCAAATTTGAGGACAGCGGCAGCTACTCATGTCAAGCAGGAAGTGCAGAGACCACTGCAACTGTGACAGTGAAAGGTGTGTGTGCATGTCACAGTGAACAATTGCTCAATAGACAAAATTGAATGTACTGCAAATTTTAGTACATCAGAATACTCTCAGTCACAAAAAAGTAATGTATTTTGTGAGTTAAGGTACTTTCCTGTGATTGTGTGAACTTCCTGGAAGTCATTGCATTTTTTTAACATAGGAATTGCCCCATGAATGTTCCTAAATGTAATAAGATTCAGTACATCTTGTCAACAGTGAATGTCGTCTAGCCCAAGTACAATCAACCTCTTGCTTTGAAATGTTGCATGTACTATTATTAACTAACATGCTGAACTGGATTTACAATTTTGTCCTTCCCAACCTTTCTTCTTAGAGCTCCCTCCGTTTTTCAAGAGAGAATTAAGAAGTGTGGAGGCTGAGGAGGGAGGTGCAGCCTCTCTGTGCTGTGAGCTGTCTAAACCTGGAGTGTCAGTACAGTGGAAGAAGAACAGGCTGCCACTGAGAGCCAGCATGAAGTATGAGATGAAACAAGATGGCTGCCTCCTCCAGCTGCACATCAAGGATATCAAACCTGAGGACAGCGGCAGCTACACATGTCAAGCAGGAAGTGCAGAGACCACTGCAACTGTATCAGTGAAAGGTGTGTGTGTATTTGGAGAATTCTGACTTTATTAGAACATTTTAGTATTATAACTGCATGCATTTTATTATGCAGTGCTTTCCTGTGCTTATCTGGTAGCCATTATATTTTCCTACCCACTCACTTAGAAAATAGGTTTTCCAAAACAACAGTTCAAATTCTGTCCTGGTGAGGTTTCGAGCACTGTTCCCATCACATGTACAATTGTGTTTTTATCTTGTCTATTTTCCCAGAGCTCCCTCCATTCTTTAAGAAAGACTTAGATAGTGTGGAGACTGAGGAGGGAGGTGCAGCCTCTCTGTACTGTGAGCTGTCTAAACCTGGAGTGTCAGTACAATGGAAGAAGAACAGGCTGCCACTGAGAGCCAGCAGGAAGTACAAGATGAAACAAGATGGCTGCCTTCTCCAGCTGCACATCAAGGATCTCAAACCTGAGGACAGCGGCAGCTACACATGTCAAGCAGGAAGTGCAGAGACCACTGCTACTGTATCAGTGAAAGGTGTGTATGTTTGGCAATGAGAAATCCAGTGTTAGTAATGCATGCATTCAACCACACAGACCACCAAACATCTGAAGTACTAATGATCTACTGAGCTGCTATTATTGCAGTCCCACCCATCTCCACTGTCAAATTTGCGGACAAATCGTGACACTGTATTTATAATCAAAGACAATTTGGTCCCCTTCCATTAAGGTTTCAAGTATTTTCCCATTATACTAATGTTTTTTTCATTCCTTACCTATTTCCCCAGAGCTCCCTCCATTCTTTAAGGAAGATTTACTAAGCATGGAGGCTGAGGAGGGAGGTGCAGCCTCTCTGTGCTGTGAGCTGTCTAAAGCTGGAGTGTCAGTACAATGGAAGAAGAACAGGCTGCCACTGAGAGCCAGCAGGAAGTATGAGATGAAACAAGATGGCTGCCTTCTCCAGCTGCACATCAAGGATCTCAAACCTGAGGACAGCGGCAGCTACACATGTCAAGCAGGAAGTGCAGAGACCACTGCAACTGTATCAGTGAAAGGTGTGTGTGTATTTGGAGAATTCTGACTTTATTAGAACATTTTAGTATTATAACTGCATGCATTTTATTATGCAGTGCTTTCCTGTGCTTATCTGGTAGCCATTATGTTTTCCTACCCACTCACTTAGAAAATAGGTTTTCCAAAACAACAGTTCAAATTCTGTCCTGGTGAGGTTTCGAGCACTGTTCCCATCACATGTACAATTGTGTTTTTATCTTGTCTATTTTCCCAGAGCTCCCTCCATTCTTTAAGAAAGACTTAGATAGTGTGGAGACTGAGGAGGGAGATACAGCCTCTCTGTGCTGTGAGCTGTTCAAAGCTGGAGTGTCAGTTCAGTGGAAGAAGAACAGGCTGCCACTGAGAGCAAACAGGAAGTATGAGATGAAACAAGATGGCTGCCTTCTCCAGCTGCACATCAAGGATCTCAAACCCGAGGACAGTGGCAGCTACTCATGTCAAGCAGGAAGTGCAGAGACCACTGCTACTGTATCAGTGAAAGGTGTGTGTGCATCGATTTGCATGGCAATGAAAATTCAGTGTTAGCAGGATCTAAATCATAGAACCCTAAACCTAGTCATTTTTCAATGATTTTTATGATAGTCAAAAACTTCTTGAAAGTCAATATGATATGGAGCAAAGTCCACTGATCTATCATATAGGCAACAAAAACATTAACATAATTTATACTACTTACTTGCTAAAGTTTGAAATGTTTCTTACAATAAAAACATTTTACTTCATTATGCTCTGGCCCTCCTATCTTTCCCAGAGCTCCCACCATTTTTCAAAGAAGAATTGCAGAACGTGGAGGCTGAGGAGGGAGGTGCAGCCTCTCTGTGCTGTGAGCTGTCCAAAGCTGGAGTGTCAGTACAGTGGAAGAAGAACAGGCTGCCACTGAGAGCCAGCAGGAAGTATGAGATGAAACAAGATGGCTGCCTTCTCCAGCTGCACATCAAGGATCTCAAACCTGAGGACAGCGGCAGCTACACATGTCAAGCAGGAAGTGCAGAGACCACTGCTACTGTATCAGTGAAAGGTGTGTGTGCATTTGGCAGTGAACAATTTAGTGTTTGCTCTGCATGCAATTAAGCACACAACAAAATTCAATGTACATTGTTGAGATTGTCTGAAGTTTCTGCAATGTCTTAAGTTGCTATCATTGCAATTCGGCCATCTGCATTGCAAGTTGGTGGAAAAGCTTTGATGATGTCTGTATGACCAAATGCATTTTCTTCCATTTGTTAGGTCTTAAGCATTCTCCGGCTCCACTTAAGATGTATAATTATGTTCTTTTTTTTCAATCCATACCCAATTTTGCAGAGCTCGAACCATTCTTCAGAAAAGAATTACTAAGTGTGGAGGTTGAGGAGGGAGGTGTAGCCTCTCTGTGCTGTGAGCTGTCCAAAGCTGGAGTGTCAGTACAGTGGAAGAAGAACAGGCTGCCACTGAGAGCCAGCAGGAAGTACGAGATGAAACAAGATGGCTGCCTTCTCCAGCTGCACATCAAGGATCTCAAACCTGAGGACAGCGGCAGCTACACATGTCAAGCAGGAAGTGCAGAGACCACTGCAACTGTATCAGTGAAAGGTGTGTGTGCATTTGGAGAATTCTGACTTAAATATTAGAACTGCATACATTTAATGTGTAGTGCTTTCCTGTACTTATCTGGTCTATCTGGTAGCCATTATGTTATCCTACCCACCAACTTAGAAAATAGGTTTTCCAAAACAACAGTTCAAATTCTGTCCTGGCGAGGTTTCGAGCACTGTTCCCATCACATGTACAATTCTATTTTTTCTTTTCCATTTCCCCAGAGATCCCTCCATTCTTTAAGGAAGACTTAAAAAGCATGGAGAATGAGGAGGGAGGTGCAGCCTCTCTGTGCTGTGAGCTGTCTAAACCTGGAGTGTCAGCACAGTGGAAGAAGAACAGGCTGCCGCTGACAGCGAACAGGAAGTATGAGATGAAACAAGATGGCTGCCTTCTCCAGCTCCATATCAAAGATCTCAAACCTGAGGACAGCGGCAGCTACTCATGTCAAGCAGGAAGTGCAGAGACCACTGCAACTGTAACAGTGAAAGGTGTGTATGTTTGGCAATCTGCATAGCAGTGAAATAATCTGTTAGCAATGTAACACCTACACAATCAAATCTAAAGTACTTTCGATTGTCTAAACCCTCTTGTACACATTCTGTTGCTCATAACCCACCTACATTATAAGTTGGCTAAAAAAGTCTTGATACTGTATGTATTCTGGTCTTAAACATTTCCCCATTACACTGAAGATGTATGATTTTTTTCCAATTTGCACCCATTTCCCAGAGCTCCCACCATTCTTCAAGGAAGACTTAGATAGTGTGGAGACTGAGGAGGGAGGTACAGCCTCTCTGTGCTGTGAGCTGTCTAAACCTGGAGTGTCAGTACAATGGAAGAAGAACAGGCTGCCACTGAGAGCGAACAGGAAGTATGAGATGAAACAAGATGGCTGCCTTCTCCAGCTGCACATCAAAGATCTCAAACCTGAGGACAGAGGCAGCTACTCATGTCAAGCAGGAAGTGCAGAGACCACTGCAACTGTATCAGTGAAAGGTGTGTGCATTTTACAGTCCCTCCAGGATTTCGCGGCCTTTTTTTGAGATTGTTGCGGCCCAAAATGCCTGATTTCGTGGGAGCTTTTGTAAAAAATTGCGATAAAAATTGCGATGTCTTTTGTATGTTTGTTGCAATGAAGTTGCGGGAGACCGTGAAAGTTGCAAAAAAGTTGTGATTTCTTTTTTTGTATAGTTCTTTTAAAATAAAAAGGAAACTTGTTTTGGGGAGAATAAAATTACTCTGGGCTGAGTTTTCCTAATAACCTTACCAAAAAGGCTCAGGATGCTGTAAATAATATATTACAATAATTATATATATAATAATAATAATAATATATAATATGAAAATGGCTGGTGGATTTAAGACTAAAAAAATAATAATTCATTGAATGAATCAAATTTGAACATATCTGTCAGTGGCTTGTTAGTTATTTTCCTATCCTGGCCTGGGACACACATTTATACGGTTTGATAAAGTACTGACTTTAACTTATCATTGCACTTACAATAACGAGCGTAGCTGTCCTCAATTTAGGTCATCGTGTTGTCTTATCTCCTTTTTCTCCTGCATCCACCGTGTGTGTGTTGTTTGTGTGTGTGTCTGTGTGTGTTTGTGTGTGTGCAAGCGTCAGTCGCGGGGGGTACGGAGCAGTCGCCCCACCTGCTGCAGAGAGCCGACAGCCAGGATGGAAACGATAGCAACTTCAGCGACTTTTAAATCGTTAAAGTCTACATTGATGTTAAAATGTATACAGGTTGGCATGACGGTCTGAAATGTTTTGCACGATCTTTCGCTGTACGTTTTGTTGGTAAATGAGTCACATACATGTCTCGTCTTCATATCAAAAACAAGGAAATTATCAACCCGTTCTCACTCCCGATTGGTCATTGGCTCTCAGAGTGCACGTGGTACTGCTGTGATTGGTTGAAGTTGTGGGAAACTTCAGGTTATTGGTCAAATGTGCGGAAAAGTTGCGGTGATTGGTCAAAATTGCGAGTCGCACCAAATTCGCGGTGATTGGTTGAATTTGCGTGAATTGGCGAGATTGCGACATCGCGAAATCCTGGAGGGACTGATTTTAATAATAAATTGGAAAAGTGACAGAAACAAGGTAAGTTTAGACACTTTTTCCATCCAACCTCCACCACACATAAATCAGTTGTCAAAAAAATGTGAATTTAATTCTCTTATCTAGCACTAGAGCTGACTCCACCAAAGGCAGAGCCTCCCACGACACTGCCCCGGGAAAAGGACACTGTTTCCAAACCAACTCCTACTCCAGAGAACCAGAAGCCTGGACTCCAAGAGGCCAAGCCTGTTCCTCCAGAGCCAAAAAAGAGAGCCAATAGGAAAGCATCTATTACAAGTTTAGAAAAACATGTAGAGCCAATGTTTGACCTAAAACAAGGCATCCAACCTGCAAGATCTATGGAGAAAGACTTTGATGTTACACAGAACGTAACACAACTGGAGAAGCATGGGGAGAAAGACAGTGAAGTGTACAAGGAAATTGACAAGACAATGAGACTACTGGAGAAGGATGATGGGGTTGACAAGGAGGCAGAAGAGCCAGCAAGGCCTTTGGAAAGGGAGAAAGACGTTTTCATGGAGAAGCGACAACCAGGAACGAATTCAGAGAAATTACTCAAAGTTGACCGTAACGCAAGTCAGTTAGACAGGGTTCAGGGAGACACTTTGTTTGAACAAAAGAAAAGGGGAAATGAAGTTGAACAGAGCTCAAAACAAGCAGGAAAGCCTTCAGAGAAAACAAGTGAAGTTGAGAGGAAGGAAAGCCATCCAGGAAAAGTCCTGTGGCAGAACAGTCAAGATGAAAAACAGCCTGTGAAACTATTAGATACGTTTATTGGTAATAAAACAATAAAGGAACAAGAAGAGAAGTCCACAGTAAAGGAGGGCAAAGTAGAGGAAGAGGAACCTTTTAAACCACCAGTAAGATCTGAAGGAAAGGTAACAGGTGTGAAGGAGCCGCTTAAATATGTTCTAAAAGAAACTGAGGAAATCATTGTCCAATCAGTAAAGACTACTGTAAATGATTCTGAAGAAGACCATAAACATAGAGACCATGTGAAACAACAAGTGGCCACAGAGGCAGAGAGAGAGGAAAAGCCACTAAAACTAGTGCCGTTTGTAAATCAGATGGACAAACAGTCAGTCGAACAACCAGTAAAGACTTTAGAAAAAGAGGCTGCATTTGCCCCTCCAAAACCACCTGTGAGGATAAAAAGCAAAGCAAAGGGGGGGATGAAAAAAGAATTATCAAGGGACACAGAGACAGATCAAGATGATGGGCAGATGACAAGAGTTGTAGTGAAAAAGACAGATGATCAACCAATTAAAATGTCTTTGAAAAAAGAGGTTGAAGAGAAACCAATATTCGAGAGGAAACAATCAGTAACAACAGATGCTGAGATAGTTGAGAAAATTAAGCAACCTGTGAAAGCTGCGGAGAAAGATGCAAACACTAAACAGCCGATCAAACAACCAGTAAAACCCATGAGAAAAGAACCTGAACTAGTGCAGGAAATGAAACTTGTAGTCGAGCCAATGAGAAGGGAGGAAGAACAACAAAGAACAAAGACGACAGAAGACATTCCTCTCCTCTACATTTCTGAAGATGAAACTTTCTTAGAGGCTTTGACTCCAGTCCAGCCCCCTGGCGCTTTTGTTGAGGGGTCCACCCAACCTGCTACTCTTCCTCCAATTAATGCACCGCAGAAGGCACAACCACCAAATGGTGGTACACCGGAGATTGACATCAGCGTTGAGGACGAACCACAAATGAGAGAGGCTGCAGTCAAGATCCAGGCTGCCTTCAAAGGCTACAAAACCCGCAAAGACATGCGACCTGTCTTTAAAGAGGTGTTTAAGAACCAGAGTGCAGATCTTCATGGTACAGTCACTCTAGTGTGTATTGTAGAAGGAAAAGTCAACACAGCGCGCTGGCTAAAACACGGCCAACAAATCCTTAATGACCAGCGACGCTGTGTTGAGACTACAGAGAACGGTGTATGCACACTGGTTATCAAAAACCTGACTACCCTTGACAGTGGAATCTATACATGTGAGGTGGTGAATACGTTTGGTGTGACCTCCTACAATGGAAACTTAACGGTAGTACAGCCTCAGAAGCCTGTTCCGGCAGTCCAGAAGCCTGTACACCCTCCACTTGCAGCCATAACTCCTCTGCAACTCACCCCGCCAAAGCTTGAGGCCCAGGCCGAAACACAGACTCAGGATCTGCCTGAGACTCAAACCGAGATACCCACTTCAGCTACAGATGCTGCAAACTACGTAGAAAATGTGAGTGTCTCTCTGTGGGAGGCCTACAACCTGACTGAGGACACTCAGATGAGCCTACAAGAGAGGAGAGGATCCTCACTCATTGCTGCCAGCTCCAGTAAGTAACACGTTTATTTTTCAACTGTAATAACAACAAATATGGATTTACTTGGCCATATATTTAAAGTATAATGCTTCCAACAGTGTCTAGTCCCTCGGATTATGACACAGCTCCAGATATGATGGAACCTGGTGAGACTGGCCCAGCTGTACCAAGGTCAGCGGGCAGAGAGAAGATTAATTTGTTACCTGACTTTGATTGCTAATCTTTAATATTGTGCTCATAAAGACACAACTTATGTAAAACTGTTACAGGGAAGATGATAAAGAACAGATGGCTCCTCCACAATCTCCGAAGAAACTACTGAAGGTCAAAGGTCAGCAATGTTGATTTCTTTCATTGCTGTTTTTAATTGTTTGTCACTTCTCCACTAAGTTTCTTATCAGGTTTATTATAGCTATGTTACTCTTTAATGTATAGGGGCTCACGAAAGTAGAATGAGGACACCCTCTCCTAAGCACCACCGCGCTCACACACCCTTAACTAGTGCCGTCTCTGGATCAGAGTCAGAAGGGGAAGAGGATAGACGAGAGGTACTTGTCATATGACACGTGTGCTATATTACTCAAAGTAGTAGTAACATTGCCCATTTCACTTTATAAGCCTTTAAATAAGTTACATATTTGCTTTTTTCACCTTAGACATTTGAGATGTATGTGGCTCGAGCTGATTGCAGTCCAAACAGCGGAAAAAAGGACAGTTTTGTTCTGAAGGAGGGCCAGTTTGTAGAGGTCCTGGACTCTGTTTATCCGGACAGGTGGCTGGTGAGGACCAAACCCACCAAAACCAACCCTGCTCGACAGGGATGGGTGTGTCCAGCCTACCTGGAGAAGAAGAGGAAGGTAGGGTGTATAAATCCAGACATCAACTCCAATACTGCATAAACATGTTTCATCAAGTAATGAGAAATTAAAAAGGCTTTTTAATAATAACTAACTATAAGTCTTTTGAACAGGAGACCTTCCCGCAACTGAGAGCACCTCAAGAGGATCTTAATGGAATTGGGTCTACAGGAGAAGAGTACAGGAGGGCTCTGAGGTCCGTCATTCTGCAATTATATACTGACAGGTTAAATAAACTTTGAGGAACATCACAAGGCACATTGCTGTTGGATATACATGTATTTGTAATTATATTTATTTTTTAATTATATGTATGTTTACTATTTCTACTATTTGGTTATTCTTGCACGTATTCCATGCAACACCTTGATAACTTGGCTTTTGTGATGATGGAGAACTTATTTGTTTAAATAACAAATCTTAGATGTGAACAGTAAAAACAAACACTGCTGCATCACATCTAATCTGCATTAACTTCCCTTTATCTTTAGCCAGCTGATCCAAGGCCTGATTGCTGGAGAAGAGGAGTTTGTAAAGGAGATAAAGATGTTTACCTCTCACCAGCTGAATTATTTGGATTCTAGCCGCCACGTCCCCATTAACATCCTTAACCAGAAGGAGATAATTTTCAGGAATATCAAGGACATCATGTTTCTGCATGAGAGGTAATGCAAGCACAAGACATGCATTATACTTGGACTGTGCATAACAAATATGCTAATTTGAATTTTCAATTAAATAATACATAATTATCAAATCATGCCACCTGTATGCATCAATACTCAATCCATAGAGTTGTGTACTGTACGTTTTCTCCTGTTCAACTTTTGTGCCTCTTCTTAATTTATTTTTAAGAAGAGATTCCGTTGTATTTCTCACAAGAAGATTTGTGTGACCAGCAGTCTGTATGATGTTTTCGAATGTCCCTTTGTGTCCTCTTCTCCTGTCAAACTCAGTCTGATGTTAATATTATTTTATGTCTTCTCAGGTCCATCCTTCCCGGGCTGAGAGAGTGTGCCACAGACGACGATGTAGCTATGCATCTGATCAAACACACAGAGGACTTTGAGATGTATCTTCACTACATGGTGGGACAAGCACAAGCAGAGGCCTGCATCGCTGACAAGGCTGTCCAACAGTATTTCAAAGTATTCACAACATCTGTTTGTATTTAAACATAAACATTTAACATGGACATTGTGGAAACTAATGTCCTGAATAGCAACATTATTACACTGATCTAATGTTCTTAATTTCTTCAATATGTCACTCATTACACTTCAGGAGTTACCAGAATCTGGTAAGCCTGAAGATCCTGTCATGGATGTCCTTACCTTCCTCCAGCGACCAGTGGAGAGGATTCAAACTTACCAGGCTTTACTGAAGGTCAGCATACAGTTTTATTTTATTTATTTTTTACAAACTTTGATAATTAATGTCAGCTTGATAGTAGTAATGCCTGATATATATTGGTATATTTTTGCCTGTTTCTTTATCTTGTAACTCTCAAACAGGAATGTTGCAAAGAAATTTGAATATTTATTTTAACTTAACACTGAGCATTTAAGCTTGTTCTGCTGTTGCACACATTGTAGTCTCTCCTTGAAAGTGTGTCATATCAATGCCTGAGATGTAAATAAAAATGTTATTTGCAGGAGCTGATCAAGAACAAAGCCAAAAGTGGCCAGAGCTGCTGTCTTTTGGAGGATACCTTCTCCATGGTGTCCTGTCTAACCTGGAGGTCTGACAACCTGCACCAGGTGTCCCTCATCGAGAACTACCCAGCTCCTCTAATGGCCCTGGGCGAGCCCATGCGACAGGTAACTACAAATAAATTACATGTTTTCATATCCATGTTAAGCTCTGGGTCCAGTATTAAAATAAAAACCTGAACACCATTACACCGGGAACCTGGCACGGATTTACAATGCAGAGGCCCCTGGGCACAAAAATCAACAGAATTTATTGCAATAAAGCAGATTAAAATCTATGAAAATACAGCCTAATAACATAACTAAGAATAACTATAGTCATGTCTGTACAGTTTGTCAAAATCGAACTAGCTTCCCACAATAGCACAATCAATGCTAATCTCAACAGAAAACATCCAGTCTACTCATCCATTCCACAGAGCCAACTGACACAAGTAAATCACACCAAAAACAAAGGCAAGAAAAAAACGTAGTGGTGACCACAATGTTATCTAAAGAGCTGACTTTGGAAAAACAGCTGATTGTTGAGCACCTCTTTTACTCTCTCTCACTGTCTCTCCCCCAACAGACTAGCCTAAAGTGGAACAGAGCTGTGTTTGTAAAATTGTAATCAAATATATAAATGAAAATAGGTGGAGTATAACTTATATATACGTATAGGCCTATACAGATCACTCTCAGCGTGAAATGTAGTTCTCAAACTTAAGTTGCACAACTTAATGGCAATGGTTATGCATTATTATTTTAATGTATGCCTTAGTTCGAGGTTCAAGCACTGAGGAAGATGGCACTGAGGTTCATCAGCGCATCTGGGTACTAGGAGATGGCAAGGACAGTGAGAAAGGGGGCAGACTGGTACATAATTAAAATGAGTTGTCAGGACTTACAGGGAAAGCTGTACTGTGGCAACTATTTTATTCTATGTCATAATTTCCTGAAATGTAATGACACCTGATAATGTAACGCCGTCACCGATGTTCAGCTCTACATCTCCACCAAATCCATCACCACAGCAACTCACTCCACTTGACCATTGGCATCAGTGAAATTAAATCATGGATGCAAACCAACTTTCTCAAACTTAACTGTGACAAATCAGACACGATCATCATCGGTCCCAAATTCCTTTTCAAAACCACCCAAACTGCCTTCTTCCACCTTAAAATCTGTATCAGTATTATGATTTATATGTTTGTATATTTGCACACTACATTTTCGAGAAAGAAGTATAGCCTACTTTATTTATTTATCATTTTTGTATTACATTATCTGCCAAAATTATTATATATGGTGGTGACAAAACCCGTATTAAATAAGTAGACCTACAGTTAGGTGATTCTGGTGTTGCAGAGATGCCTGCTCGCTGTCCGATTGTCTGATATGAATGACCACATTGCAATGATACATGCTCTTGGTGTTCTGTCTTACACAGCAAACTAATTCTTCACTGGTAAGACCAACATACTGTAATAACATTCAAATAAAAAAAACATAATAACATCTTGTGAATAGGCCTAAGTGATTTAATCAGCGGAAGGTTCTGAAAATATTAAAAACAACAAAGCTATACTTCACCGATTCTCTGCAGTGAACTAAGGGAAAAAGACAAAAGATATAGGCTACTTTTAAAATATGATGTGAAATATTACGTGAAAGTACCCTCAACTAGAGAATGACTCCCACATATTATGCATTGATAAGCTTAGACCGCATATCTGGTCATAAAAATGAACAGTCTACATTAATACAACAACGTTACATGATTTAAAAAGCAACATATCATACGGGAACAGAGGGGTGGTGAGATGCGGGTGCTGGGCTCTAGCTAAATCAGAAACAAATATTTATTTAGGTGGGTCGGTGGACACAGATTCGGAAGGCTTTGGCGCCGATCCGGGCATCTATAATAATTGGGGTTTTTAATAAATGGAAAAAGTAGTAGCCTTCAGCGCCTGCAGAGTCGGAGACCGTGGTGGGGGGGCATTGAAACAGGTGTCGGTCACTCCAGCCGGGCTGTGGTTCTCTGTTGTGTCGTGCTGCTGATGCTCAGGGTGCTGATGTTGTTCTAATTGTTCATCTGAAATAGCAAGGCTGGATGTTAAACTCCTCATCGCTAGCATCACCGCAGGCGCCGCCAGGCTCTTTATTAGCCTGGAGATGGTTGGAATATTACTCCTAATTAAATCCTCTCTGCTATCCTTCTCCCTTTTATCTTTCCGTTTTGTGGCTCCACTGCTCCACCGTTTTTTATCCATGTTGTTTGTTTTGTCGATGTCCTCTACTCTCTTTCTTTCACATTATCCTCTACTGCCTGTCTTGCCGCTAACAACTGATCAAAAAAACTGATCATGATACTTTTTTGTGTGCAACTAAATTATTGTTAACACACATACACACAAACTCATTAATTCATTTTATTTTAATTTAATTTTAAATTTACAAGGGATGAGGCCACACAGTTAGTGGGGTCTTGGAGGCCCCCTAGAGGTAGGAGGTCCCAGGGCACCGGCCCAATCAGCCCGGTGGTAAATACACCACAGGCGTAAGCGTCGCGTATAGCAGCGTATTTCACCGCCCATGTTATCCAATCTGTCCAGCCATACCGGGCGCGTAGCGTCCGTGTATGCCCCCGCGCTGCAGCGATAGTTCGGCTCCTCTATTTTTTTAGACCTGTTTGAGTCGTGATACACTCGGATCTTTAACCCGAGTCTTTAAATTGACTCACGAATCGCGAGTCTCTAGTATCATTAACCCGGTTCAGTTGAGTCCTACTACAATTCAATCTAAAATGATAACAGCGCCACACACAAACCTCTTGCAACATTAGCTTCTACTATGCTAGCCATCTTAGCTGCAAAAAGCTTTATAACTTACAATTTCGTAGGCAACAGCAACTCCACAAGTCAACTTAAGCACCTGAGTGAGCAGAGAGACAGTCCGAGACAGGTTATAGGAACTTCCTGACCCGCAGACTCAGAGCCGGAAGCTTGCAGACCATGGGATTCACTCGAGAGATGTCGGGTGATTCCTGAGTTGTCGGTGATTCATGAGTTGTCGGTGATTCATGAGTTGTCAGTGATTCATGAGTTCTCGCGCGAATCAGCCGGCTATATGAGTGGATCTGATTCAGACGAGCGAGCATAGCGAGCGAGTGAAGTCTCTCCTCGAGCTCAGGGTAAAGAAAATCAACAGCAAAAGCCATTTTTTCACTTCTGAAATTACATACAATGTTCTGCACGTAGCCTAGCTAGGCCTACTGTTACTGTTACTAGGTTTGGTGTATAAATGTAGTATATTAAAATGCAATTAAGGCGAGCAGACAGTCCGTAAGCTCACCTCGCCGACACTTTTTTTGTCTTCAAAAAACTTTATTATTCAAGTACAGATACACATACACATTGAAAACATTAAATGCATACATACATACATGAAAAAGGGGCGCATGGAATTTACATTAAAGAGGTTGTAAGTCATTGTGAATGTTCAGAGTCCGGATGGCTTTCTTATTTGTCAGTCCTATTAAAGTTTCAAAATATAATTTCATGTAATTTTTAAAGGAATATTCGGTTTTCTTTCAGACCATTTACATTTATGGATATAACGTTTTCCAAATAAAATTAAAAGATTCTAAATGAAAACATGGCATTTTATCCAAATCAAAAGCTCGCCTTGGATGTAGCATACAATACTGACTCAAGTGACTCAAGTGACTCGCACAACCCGGATCAGTTAGTGAGTGACTCAGAATAACCCGAATCCTTAAAAGGAATCGAGTTTGCCAGGCCTATATTTTTTACACGATATGCGAGCGTATGTGTCAAGCCAGGCAGTTAATCACATACAGGAAGACTACAGTGCAGCCGGATACAAAAATAAAGCACATTTCAAAATAAAACACCTAGGTTCATGGTGATTTTGGCTGTCTTGACTTCTCACAGAGCGAGCCGAGAGAAGAAGGATCGCTTTGTGACCGGCGCATAGAAATATGCATTTGGTGTCAAAGGCCAGGCGCACGATCAGGCTCGTATCTACGCTACGCGACACTTAGGCCTGCGGTGTGTTCCCGGTGTTAGTGCCACTAACAAATAGCTTGTATTAGTTTAATGCTGTGAGCAAAAGTGAAGATTTGATTTAAGCTGAAATTATTATTATTATTTTTATAACCGTCTTTTCTAATAATTTGCAGCACCAATTCAACTTATAACTTTGTTTCACAATGCTGCTTAAATAGAGAAATCTCAAGTATAAATATAAGCCTTAAATGTGCACTCTGATAAAAAAAAAAAAAAACTTGCCGTCTTTCCTTCAGGGAGTCTTCACAGTGTGGGAGGAATCTCCAGACATCAAGACGGGCTCTAGAGGTCATCAAAGACAAGTCTTTCTCTTCAAGGAATGTATTGTACTGTGTAAACTTAAAAGAGACACCAGTATGAACAGTGACACCTTCACCTTCAAGAACAAAATGAAGGTAAGATCAGTTTAATACCACAATTGACCACATGTGATGACAATTCCTCTTCCTCATTCTCACTTTTCAATCTCCCCTAGCTGAATGATGTGGACATAAAGGAGACTTTGGGCGGAGATGAAAAGTCTTGGGGGTTGTGGCATGAGCACAGGGGCTCAGTGCGGAGGTACACACTGCAGGGACGCTCCTCCCTGGTCAAACTCTCCTGGCTCAAGGACCTGAAGGAGCTACAGCAGCGTTCCAGTCTGCCCACTAACAGTAAGTGGTTCTTTGGGAAGGGAAGTACATGGCAGGCAATGTTTGACAATGAATCATAAGACTATCAAATCTATTTTCAATATTACATTGGCAGCTAAAGGATTATTGATTATTATTGACTTCTGATATGAACTCTTTGGCTTTTGTGATAAGTGAACCAGCGGTTAAGTCTCTTTGTCTCTTGTCCTGTTGGTTCAGGGTCAAATTGATATAATATAAATTGAAAACATTTTAATTAAATGCTTGGTGGGTGATTTCTGTATTTGTGTTTGTGTCTGAACAGGCCCACCAGTGTTTGAAGCACCGTTGTCTGACTGCACAACAAAGATAGGACAGACAATCAAACTGACCTGTAAGGTCACAGGATCACCAAAACCGGTGGTCAGCTGGCTCAAAGGTCAGAAACAGCTTATTAGAATATGTAGATTCTGCACATGTTGTACTATAGTGTTACACAGTGTTACAAGAAGCAGTTTTGTCTGCAATTTACCCACTGTATTTTTTTCACCTTAATTTATCCAAGGATAAAGTGTACAGGCATACATGCAGTAGGTGATTCAAGGGAGGGTGAGGGGGTGCAAGTTAGAATCTAACCTATCTGTGCTGTGTATAGGGCTGGGTATCATTCAAAAGTAATACCGATATCAATACCATGACTTTGATCCTGGTATGATCCTGATTGATACTTTTTACGATACCAATTTTATAAAACAAAAAGAAATGGCAACATTACACGTAACGGCACAAATCTTTTTATGTATTTTTCAGCTCCTACTACGTGAGCCCCATCTCTGTGTAAAGTAGACTTTTTCCTGCGTGTCTCTACAACGTGTAACGTTAGACAGCCAATAACAGACATTATTAGATCTTGGTAGAAGCATGCTGCATGCTTATTGGCTCACTGACGCTGATGAGATTTCCTCTTTAGGTATTAAAATTGGGTATTGAATGACGAGGCATTTTTTGATACTCGATTCTTTAGAGGCAATTCCGTCGGTGCCTAAAAAGTATTGCGTTCGGTGCCTAATAAAGTACTGAATTCGGTACCCAGCCCTAGCTGTGTATTGATAAATCCATGGCGCTCTCCGTGGTGCTGAAGTAGCAGATAGATTCGTAATTGTGGGTTTTTCTCTCAGCCCTGCTCTTCTGTCAGTTTCGTCTTGGATCTTTAATATTCTCTAAACTATATAGCTAAGGGAGGAGGGGGTTATTAAAAAATACAGAACCAAAAGGGTCGTTCATGGGGCGGTTCGCTAGTATTGTGTGGTTTGGTTACAATTTGGTTTCACAGTAAAAATCTGATATCCACCTCTTAGACGGCCTTCCTTTAGAGGACGACCCCCGTCACATCATCACGGCAGACCGGTCAGGCACCTGCAATCTCATCCTCGACAGCCTCACTGCAGAGGACTCTGGACAGTATGCCTGCTATGCTATCAGCTGCATGGGCAGCGCTGGTACTCTGGCTAAGGTTGTGGTGCGCGGTGAGTCTATGGGTGCATCTAAACCACTTGTGTTAAGCGATGTCTGTTTGTAGGTGATTGATGTACGTGCCTTGCACTGTCACACAGTAACACAGGACAGCTATACTACTTACTACTACTACTTTATTATAGTACTGTGACTAAAATTACCAATACTACTACTACTGCCACTACTACTACCGATGCTAATTTTATTACTTATGCAATTACTATTTTTACTATAACTTTTACGACTACTACTACCACTGATTATACTAGCTGTCACACTAACTACTATTGTTGTTACTACAACTATTACTACTGCCATTGTGGTTTCTAATACTATATTATTTCTACCTACTACTAATATCAATACCCTAACTATTGTTACAACTGCTATTACTTTACTATTGTGACTGCTACTTCTATTAGATCTACTAGTACTACTACATCTACTACTATTACTACTGCTGCAATTACTGTAACTGCCTTTATTGGTCTATTTCTTATCATAGGAGCACAGATGACACTTTAATGTATTTCTTCTTCTCTCCAGCTCCACCCAGATTTGTGTGTCGGTTAGAGAGCGCTTGTCTGATAGAAGGAGAGAATATACAGTTTACCTGCTCCACACTTACTACTCCTTTACCACGAATCAGGTATGGCAACACAGAGCAAAAGTAACCACAGTAGTTGCTACATGATATTTTTGGTCATTGTGTGAGTCAAACCACCTTTGGGTTTTGAAGGTGGTTGAAAGATGGCAGAGAGTTGACTGACCAGCAAAAATACGTCATCCTGAACGATGCTCGGAGTGGAATCTTGAGTCTGGCGGTCATCAGTGCAACAGAGGCGGACATTGGACAGTATGAGTGTGAGGTATAAAACCCATGAAGTCTAGAATGTATGAAGATAGTGCGAATCATTGATATCAGAGATCTCCCTTTTAAATACAGTATGTCAAATGTTTTGTGTTGTTTAGCTTTGGAATGAGTTTGGCTGCATCAAGTGCAAGGCAGGGCTGTGCCCCGCTTACGTACCACCGATCGACATTGAGGATGACCAACCCCAGGACTTACCTTCTAAAGGTAGGACAGCCAGAGCCGCTGAAGGTAAATATCCTCCACACAGGATGGAAATCCATGGCAGGATGTTCATGTGGATGATCCACTCTTTTACCAGTTCAGCTGTGTGTGAGAAGGGATGAAGCACATGCCATTGTTTTACTTCAGTTCACCTTCTGATCCTGTCACCCTTTTTACTTCACATAATGACATCTCTTCACTTTCCAACAAACTGCAACAATTTGCATCAATTTCCACTTTCAACCACTACCACTCATCCATTATATCCAGTTGATGCCATTTTGAGATTTTACTCACATTTTCCTTTTCTTCCATTTCATACACACACACTCCCATCATAAATAGTTCCAACTACAGTTGTCACTTGACCCCCAGGAATTATGGCATGGACTGCATTGTTTGATATTGTGGTATGCATGAGATAAAAGCACCCTGACATGTTTTGTCTTTTCATTTCTCATTTTTCTATTTCTGGTAATATATTTATTTTATTTTTAATCTAATTGATGTCAAAATCATTGTTTTATGGGTATTCTTTATTAAGATGCAAATATTTTTAATACATGTCTTACATCTTTCTAATACATTTCTCCTGTGTTGTTCTTTCATATAACTAAGCCTATAGAAGTGTAAAACATAGCCCAAGTCTAGAGCTGCTCGATTATGAAAAAAAATCATAATCATGATTATTTTGGTCATTATTAACATCACGATTATTTAACATGATTACGCATTGACTTTTGGAAAAACATGACATCATGACTTACCTAAAGCCAAGTGGCGTGTTATCTGTACGCATTTTGAGCTATTCGCGTGTATGTCGCAACGTCACAGCGTAAACATTCACACCACGTGCATCCGAAGAAACGGTTGGGATTAGGAAAAGAAGAACGAGGTTGGGTTTAGGAAAACAAAAAAAGTGGAAACATCACACGCGGGACACAAAGTCACACACGGTCAGTTCCAGTCTGTTTGGAAAGATGTTGCAATTATTATACTTAAAAAGCAGTAAAAAAAAAACTTTTAAAAATCAACAGTGAAAACACATTTCCATTTGAACTCCCCCCCCCCCCCACCCCTTCAGAACGAAAGAAGAGTTTACTTGCAGAACTTAATGAGCAAAATAATAGTTTTTTTCCCCCCGATTATTCAGTTTTTGTGATCAATAGGAGCCGAAATCGTATTCACAATTAAAATTTTGATTAATTGCACAGTCCAAGCCAAGTCAAAGTATTCCAAGGGACATACTTGAGGGGGTCCCCCGTATATTCTCTATCTTGTAAGGGGTCCTTGGCAGAAAACAATCGAGAACCTTTGGTCTAGGTTACTTAATTTAAAAGGCATGTGGTGACTAATGCATGCTTCATACTGTAAGTTCACACTGGCTGTGTCTCTACTGAATTCAAATATCATGATTAAGCCCTCTCACAAACTGTCATGTCAAACATATCTGACCTGACACCTGTACATTACCAACCTTAACCTTTCCTTTTTGGTGTTGAATGTTTCACCGCTCATTTAATCTGTTACTCTGACTAGCCAAGCATTGTGATATGTGTAAAAGTTAGTCACAATCTTGACAAAAAAAACCTCAAACTTAATACCTAACATTAACTATTTCTAACAACCGTCTATTGCCATAACTCAGCGGGATCTAATGACTACCATTCAACATAGACACCATACTGCATCCTCACCCATAAAAAGACATTGATACATTTATTGTATGGAATGTTTTTGTGTTTTTCATCATGTTTCCACTTTCCACAGAAGGGATTGGGATAGACATTTTTTCATCCATTAGACCAACATTAGGATCCAAACGTCAGACGAACCTTGAGGTGCCAGAAACTAACAGCAGTAATTTGACTACAGAGATAGCAAGTATCCGCTATTACAGTCATATATTATATCGTGATTTTTCAACAGTGTCTCTATTTCTATCACACAGGGTCAGAAATAAAAGTAGTATAATACAGTAGAATATGATACAGCCAAATTC
This sequence comes from Sander vitreus, assembly GCF_031162955.1. Lineage (NCBI taxonomy): Eukaryota > Metazoa > Chordata > Actinopteri > Perciformes > Percidae > Sander > Sander vitreus. Next base: position 16,070,329 of record NC_135863.1, read on the forward strand.
AATAGAATTATTAGATGTTGCTGAAAACCCACTGTAAGTTTGACGTACAGTATTCTTTATACAGGCTATAACGTTGGCTCCCTTAGATATATGCATTTTCTTTCTGGATTTTTTAAACCGGTTCACCATGTTTGCCCTTCCATTTTCCATAACCTACATCTTTTTCCATTTTCCCTCCACTATTCCTAAAGCAGAAAGTTCCTCACATGGACTGTTCCATGTAAGTCATCACTGTCACGATAACAAATAACCATGAAACATTCCCCCTTCTCTTCTTGCCAACGCATGCCCAGCTAACTCTTCACTCCTACGAACACAAGATGGTCATGTGCTGGGCAGGTGTTCCCTTTGGAGTAGGCATACGCTCATGTCCTGTTGATGTGTTGGGTTAGTGGGGTTAAACTCTCACGTACTGAGGTAAGAAATGCATTATTTTCTGTTCCCGGCATGTAAGGTAATGTACTTTTTCACTTTTCCTTTTCCACTGATTCAGTAAAGTACAGTCAATGCAACATATTAACTCATCCAAATATATTTGAAGAATATATATACTTATTTTAAGTGTCTGATCCATAAATTCCTGCTGAATGGCATTTTGGTTTTCATAGACGCAGACTCAGAGGGCTGGTCCACTGCCTTTGTGAAGAAATGGCTACAGACAGATTTCAGTCCGACCTCTATTGCTAAGATGCTCTTCCCTCCTGGACACCCTGAACAGTAAGCAGTGAAGAAAGAAGTATTCAGATCCTGATTAATAGCACACTGTGTAAATACTTCACTACAAGTAAAGGTCTAGCATTCAAAACCTTACTTAAGCAAAAGTATGTAAGTATTATCAGCAAAATGTACAGTACTTAAAGTAAAAAAACTCATTGTGCAGTAAAATGTTCCCTGTCAGTGTTTTACTATTGTATATGATGTTTCTGGATGAATATTACTGCTGCATTATTGTGTATGTTGCAGTTTACTGCTGTAGATATTTAAAGTTGTGCTAATTTACATATTCTGTAAGAGCATTATGTTTGTAGTGTTGCTGTCCTGTGAGAACCATGTATCTCTAAAAGTCAACATTTCATGGTGTCTGAAAACTGCCCTGTTTTTAGCTTTGTGGCGATACATTTTCTAGCTGATCCAAGAGGCTTTTTAAATAGTTTATTTATCTTAAGAAGTAGGATAATTTTCTCAGCACATAAAGGAACACTTTGTCCTCAGTTTATCACAAACATTCAAAATCAGCAAATGTGGAGAGACATGGTTTTCACTTTGTCTACAGAACTGAATGTAGCACTGAAGAGGCTGTTCCTGCCTCGACATCCATGGATCAGGCGATACAGCCGCCTGTGTGTTACCTCGAGGAAGAAGAGGAGATCTACATCTCAGAGGAAATGCAGGAAATTACAGATGGTATTATTGTCTCTTTAACAAAATAGTATGACTTCTTTCAACCTTTGTGTGATTACTAACTGATCTAATCTCCTGCTCAGCTCCTCCCTCCATCCAGGTAGCCACTGAGGATCTGTGTGTAGACCCTGGCCAACCAGCTACATTTACTGCCATCATCACAGGAAGGCCGACTCCTAATATACAGTGGTACAAGGTAGGAGCACTGTAGATTAGTGATCACCTAAAGGGTTGGTTGCAGGAAAATCTTGGGGTGGCTGGGTCGTGACATGACTTAGGGCACTGGTTCCCAAACTGTGGGTCTCGGCCCCCACTAGGGGTCATGAGGCCTTCTTGATTTTAAGGGGTGTAATTGTTACCGGTACCAGACCTAGGTGAAAACTGGACCAGCCGCAATGGTTACACAGGCTAGGAAGCACTCCGTAGCCACAAAACAGGAAACTGTGACTCTGTGAATCAATAGAGAGAGCACCAAAAGTTAGCATGTTGCTCACAAAGCTTGTTTATTTCTGAAACGTGCATAAATTCCCAAACATTCACATTGCCTTTATAAGCTCTCTAATTAAAGTGCATGTTAAAATGATAATAAACTGTTTTCAAATTAAATAAATGGTGTAACCAAACTGATGATAAATAATATGAAACAGTCTGACGGAAAATAAATGCACATACATTCAAGTGATTTAGCTAACAAACTACAAACACCAAACTTAGCTTAACTCAAAATACAAAAATGTACCAAAATAATATAACTTCACTTTACATTCACTTCACTCTTAGAACTAACGTTACAGTCTTTCACATTTAACATATGCTGAGCTGTTAACAATAATTTTAACATAGAGCATAAGATACATGTGGTATATTTAAGTTGCAGCGCTGCATTGCCGATTTGTGGAGAAGGAACTTCGTTGACACTGTTCTTGATTATAAGAAGGTTTATTACATCAAAGATTCCAGCATCAATTTACAAGCTTCTGCAGGAGCTCGGAGAGACGACCAACCCAATCTTCAAATATTGTCGCTCCGAAGTTCTGCGGCTATCTCATTGTATATATTCTGTGCATTTAGTGGGGGTGTGAGTATATGCTTGGAGTAGGGAACTGACCATTTAAGGCCCCATACATGGTATAGCTCCAACAAAATATCTTCTGTCTTAGGGGGCCCCTTCTAATGTTAACAGTTTCCAAATGTTTCAGCAACAGTAGGATAAAGTTCATAGGAATTCCCTTATATGGCAAACCTTAAGTCAAAGTTGTAAATCTTCAGATACCACATACGCAAACCCTTACATATTGCATTCTTACACATCTGCATTGAACAGTAGCGCTTGACACAATGGCGTCGATAACGACATGTAAAACCAGCTAAAAAACACCATCACCATTCTATCACTGCTGGCTGGCTAATACTCTGAACAAAATATAGCACACGTTTTCTTATGCTACATAATGCTAATATCAGTAACGTACACTTATAAAATACTGTGTAAAACTATGTTGTAAAACCTTTCATAAAAAAGTTCATAAAAATAACTAACATTACTCAGTATGCCGACACTGGTCGGAACAATGCTAGCTTCAAAGTTAAACTTTTTACCCTTAACACACACCTCAAAATCATCTCACAACATCACACAACGATTACTATAACATTCAGATAATATGCTGATATAAGCTAGTAAGCGAGTTTTGCAGTACCTGTGGCTGTGAATCAATAGAGAGAGCACCAAAGTTAGCGTGTTGCTCACGGGTAAAACTTGTTTATTTGAGCTGCGCATGAGCAGAGCTAAGAGCTACGGTCTCCCTTATGGATCTACAGCAGCGCCATAGCGCCATCTACTGACGTGGAAGCGTAATAGCTTTAAGTAAGTCTGTAAAGACCTGCTTTATACAGTAAAGACTAGTTAGAATGGTTCAAATATTTTTAAAAAAATAGTGTGGTGTCTGTTTAAATAAAAACTAAACATGTAGCCTTTTTAACCTACTACATAAGACAACTTAAAAAAAGTCATTCATTTAATTTTGGATTATTATACAAGATATAAACTTTAAAAAGAACTCACAGCATAAGAGCACGGTGAAGACCTGAACACAAGCTACTGTGTATTGACAGAGCCTTCCCTCTCTACTAAACAGCTTCGTCCTGCATTAGAAAAGTACGTAGTTAAAACAACCAAAAAGCTAATATAATAATGGCCAAGAGTCAGGGAGAAGAAAACCCAAAATTTGTAAAAAAAAAAAAAAAAGAAGAAAAAAGTAAGTATGTATGTTATAAAAAATAATAAATATATACATAATACATAATACAGTTGAGGTGGTTCGGGCATCTGGTAAGGATGCAAAGATGGATAAGCGGACGAAGATGGATGGATGGATGGATAATACAGAGAATTGTCTTAAAAGTTCCTAAAAATCATCTATAATGTATATTCACAGTAAAAAAAATTCATCAAAATTGCTCACAAACTTCCTGCAGGAAAAAGGTTGGGAACCACTGATTTAGGGGATAGAATAAAATATCATCTTCCTACTATGCAAGTTACTTTTGTAGATATTATTTTCAATCACCTATATTTAGCCAAACAAACCACAATGGGTACCATAAATATAAAAGATGTTTTCTAGTGAAATTCTAAATAGTTTACAGTCATACTGCCTCATCTGAGAATAAATCATAAAAGTTTTTTAGGGTTAAACGTTACATTACAAAACAAACATTTGACCAGCACTTGTAGACCTGATAGCTGCCCCTATTAAAACTTTGCTCTTTCTTCTTGATTGGAGGATGGAGAGGAGCTTGCCGCCAATAATAATGTAGAGATAGTACAGCATGGCGCCCGCTGCACAGTGACCATCGTGTGCCCCGAGAGTGAGGACAGTGGCATATATACCTGCTTGGCCTACAATGACTCTGGCCATGCCTCATGCCAGGCTGAGCTGACAGTGGAGGAAGGTGAGACAACAGCAATGCTGCTATGCATCATTATTTTAGTTCTATAGACATAGATTCATTCATCAGATCTAACTTCAATGTAGCTTAGGCTTAAAGCATGTCACAAGATGATATTGCTGTAAAGATTAGGAATACATTGTGATTGATGTTGTGGTGGACGGTCCTGTTTTATTCAGAGGTTTTGTTTTCCCTGCAGGCCCACTGGAGTGTCAGGAAAGAGAGGTGGAGCTCGGGAAGAGAAGGAAGTTATTCTCCGTCTATGATGTCCATGAGGAAATCGGAAGGTGAACCTGTACTGTTTATTGATGTAGTCCAACCTGCCCATGAGCCCTGTCAAGATTTGATATGATCAACATCATCTCTCTGTGTTTTAGGGGAACCTTCGGGGTAGTAAAGCGAGTAGTCCACAGAAGAACATGTGAAGTGTTTGCTGCCAAGTTCCTGCCTCTGCGGAGCAGCACTCGGACCAGGGCCTTCCAGGAGAGGGACTTGCTGTCCCGTCTGGCTCACCCCAGAGTTGCCTGTCTGCTGGACTTCTTTTGTACCAGACGCACTCTGGTGCTGATCACAGAAATGTATCCTTTCTGTTAAATGCTACAATATATTCACTACAGTGGGTTTAGTTTGTTGTTTGTTTTGTATACAATTAAGAGTTCTTTAACACCATTTCTAGCTGCTGTTCTCATGGACTTCTGGACCATTTATTACTAAAAGGATCAGTCTCTGAGAGAGAGGTGCAAGCATACATTTAGTCCCTACAAACTTATTTTTATCCTGCAAATATTATGTATGGTTTTTGACTAATATTCTATAATTTATTTTAGGTTCGGTCATACATCCAGCAAATCCTTGAAGGAGTTGGTCACATTCACAGCATGAACATTTTGCACCTGGACATTAAAGTGAGATTTTGGGGTCCAACACTGCACTTTTGGATGTCATTATTTTTTATTGCGGTTATTAACTTAATTTTTTTTATACTCCCTTAAGCCTGATAATATACTCATGGTGTATCCGCCCAGAGATGAGATCAAGATCTGTGACTTTGGCTTCTGCCAAGAAATAGACACATCCAGACACCAATACAGCATGTTTGGTACACCAGAGTTTGTTGCCCCTGAAATTGTTCACCAAGAACCAGTCACTGTGACCACCGATATTTGGTGAGTTTGGTGAACTACTAATCTGGCAAACTGAGGCTTGCATCAGATCTAGATTTAAATAAAAGCTAAAAGTAATTTGCAATAAACCATGTACAATTGTAAATAACAGCACAAAATAGTACATTGCATTAATATCTCTTGTCTCTACTAGGTCTGTAGGTGTAATAGCCTATATATGGTATGTATCACTGCACTTTTGATAATATTCTCAAAATCTTCAATATACAGTTTATCCAAAAGCTGTGCATATGGCTTGAGTTTCTGTTTGTCTATTTACATGACGCTTTATCTTTGTCTTGATAGTCTGGTGTGCCGTTGCCCTTTTGCGGGACCGACAGACCGTGCTACACTGCTGAGGGTGGGGGAGGGGACCCTGAACTGGGACGCCCCTGACGTCTCCTCAAGGAGCCCTGATGCCCAGAACTTTCTCCACATGCTCCTTCAGCCAGATCCAGAGTAAGGAAGCAGTTTTATTATTGCTTACAGTGATGTAGTGGTGGACTCAGGTTGTGTTTAGGTGTGGTTTCATGGTGCAACATAACACACGTCTGACCACTCTCAATTTTCTTCTACCTAGGAAGCGACCATCTGCCTTTGAGTGCTTGAGCCACAAATGGCTCCAGGTGAGAGGAAATACAGCACAATTGGTGCTTTAATCGAGCTTCACTGGATTCAAAAAGTTAGGAACACAACTAAACACACATCTTTGTAACTGTGTTCACAGGACGAACATGCAGGAGAAGATACGGATGAAATCAACACTAAGACTTTGAAAATCTTCATCTCAAAAAGGAAATGGCAGGTGAGTTACCTGACTTCATCAAAACCATAACATCTGGGGACAAAAGGAAACTGGTTTCTTGTAATGTTGAATGTTCAATATGATTACATGAGTTGAAGTCACAGTAGATAATATGCTGTCCTTAAAAGAAAACAATCTCTGTCTACACCAGTATCTCTCCCATCTATCTCCCCAGCGTTCGTTGACCTGCATTGGCTCAGTTCTCACGTTGAGGCTCATCCCTGAGCTGCTGGACGCTCCTCTCAGAGAGACTGCAGTGACAGTGCCCCGCGAGCCCCAGGAGCACAGCAGCACCTCTGTGAGCAGTGGCTCCTCATCGGAGTATGACGAAGCTGACTCTTGGGACTTTTTCCAGCACTACAGCCCGACTGAGGAAGAGGAGGAAGAAACTGAGGAGGACTATGATCCTTTAACGGAGAGAACGCACATCCCTGAGCCTTTTGCCAAACTCCACCTAGATGATGAAGAGGAAGTGACATTAGGGGAGGAAGAAGAGCGGAGTATGAGCAGGCAGTCAGTTGCGTCGTCAGATGTGTCAGGCCAACAGACACCTCACAGGGAGCGTAGGTTCAGCAAGGACAGCAGTCAGTCTCTCTACCTTTCTGATGGAAGTGAGGGTTCAGGGAGTGACGGAGCTCGTATCCCTCGTGGCAGCGTCATCCGAAGCACTTTCTACAGCACCTCTCATCAGCTTTCACCCATGTCTGCCAGACACATGACATTACGGGACAAATTCCAGGTCAAAAAGCAGGAGAGAGGCCGCAAACCACTCCGGAGAAGCTTTTCTGGACGTCTCAACGAGCCTCTTATTGAATATGTGGAGGATGAGACGGAGACCAATCGTGCCCAAAGACGAGGATCTGTCCAGCCTACAATGCAGAAGTCCTGTTCCTTTGACAGTGGTGTTGGCCTCGCCCACACCAACGTACCCCCTCACAGGAGGAGCAGGTCTCTTGATGAGTATTCACGGCGATCTCCCAGCACACCCAAGCGCACAAAGTCGGGTGAAGAAGAAGGCTCTCAAAGTCTAAAGGAAGATTTAACAGATGATGAAGTGGCAGGGAGAGGATTGTTGGCCATCCCGAGCCCTCGGCGACCCACAAGAAGAAGAGGCTCTGTCGCTCCAATACAAGGGACTCGCGTTCCAGGTGGATCATCGGTTCCCTCAAGCCTCCTTGCTGGAGACAGAATGAGCCCCAGGCTGGATCAGGAGCAGGCAGCGGGTGACATCTTCGCTGGCTCCCAGGGGTCTCTTGCTGAGTCGTCTATTTTAGAGCATGGTGGCTCTGAGTCTTCAAGCAGATTCGGCTCCTATGAGGAGCTAAGTCATGGTCATCTCAGAGCGAGGCACAGATCAGGAGAGAGTGAAGTGTATGATGATCAAGGGCAGCCTCTGATTTCACCATCCCCATGCTCATTCCAAGAGGTTAAACCGAGAAGCTTGTTTCCCCAGGCACCGCCACGTAACCGCACCCACTCCAACCCCAACTTATCCACAAACAGCAGGGGTCAGCCAGGGACCCCACTAACAGTGAGCCCCAGTCCCAGCCTCTCTTCTCTGCAGGCCCCAGAGAGGCCTCCCAGAGCCAAGGACAGGAAGGAGGGCTGTGGCCTCCAAAGACATGCATCTGCTCCAGCCCTCGAAGCCCGGCCACCTACAGGAAAGTCCCCCAAGCTGGGACTGCTGAAGATCTTCCGCAGGCAGTCCTGGACCAGCCATTCATACTCCCAGCTGGACAACACAGAGTTAGGACCCACACTAGGAGAGATCATGAAGCCAGATACCACCACCATGTCTCTGAGGAAGAAAATGAGAGCTTCAGCCTCCAGCCTGACCAAGCTGTTTTCCAGGTCTTCTAGTAAGGAGGATGTGAATAAAGGAAGTAAGCTATTACAAATAATGCTAATTTTATTTGATCAATTAACAGAAAAGTATGTTAAGCAACATCCATACTAAGTAAAATGCTAAACATACATTAGGGATAATTTATTTTAATTTACCTGAGCTGTCACTAGTCTCTGTTATGTTGTATTGTACATCTTCACTCATTTTTTTCCTTTTGGTGTTGTTTGTCTTTTATAACAGGGCCAATAGTAAAAGGATCAGCTCCCATCGCACCTGAAAGGCAGCATAGAATTGGTCTTGAGAGTCCAAAAAAGAGGACCTCCAAACTATTACCTTCTTTTAAAATACCTGCATTCAAAAAGACCAAAGGTAGTGAATGAGCTACATTATGTGGATTATGTATTTCCAGTCCAAAATGTCCTGAAAACCTGCTATCATCATTTTGCTACAAGCCTGGCTGTGTATGTTTGTTCTTCTCCATATTTTCCAGATCTGCTGGCCCGTCCTAACAAGCCTGAAGTGCTCCAGTTAGATGGAGGTGGAGTCCTGCTGGTTTGGAAACCAGTCCAGTCCAGTAACCCTGTCAACTTCTGTGTGCAGTACTGTACAGAAGGTGGGTTCACAGAGACGATACAGCAGCACAGATATTTAATTGGTTGTTTGTGTTAAAAGGAAACCAAATTAGTTGTTTATGTTAGACATATATAATAGTTTGTATTACTGAAATATAAAATGTAATCTATTTGCCTACAAAATGTTTCATGATGGAAGTTAAATTCCTTGCATTATTTAAAATCTGAGCATATTAACAAACATTTTTGGACAAGCATCAGTCAATGTTGAATTTAGTGTAGATTGTCTTTCTGCACTTAGAAATATCAAAATATATCTCATCAGACATGTGCAATACATAATGTTTGGAATGATGCACTACATATGTTTTAGTCATAATTTTAGATTTTTTTGTGGAGCTGACTGCCAGTTAAAGTCCAATAGTGTGACTGTTTTGGTTTGGAACACAACACACAGCGATGACTATTATTCTTATCCTGATACAGTATATTTTTATACAGATATAAAAAGTTTTGCCAATTGATACTGGCTACTTTCGAGTAAGTCCATGCCATATACTTCTTTTACTTCCAAATTGACCTCAACAATCATTTACAATATCACTAATATCACTGTTGCATGGATCTACTGCAGGATTAAAATGTGCAGTAGGTGTGGATTTCAGAGTAAAACTCATGTGCCTTCTCAGGTGGGGAGTGGACGGTCCTGTCGGAGGAGGTGACTGAAAGCTGCTATGTGGTGAAGGACTTACCCAGAGGAGCCTCTTATGTGTTCAGAATAGGCTGCATCACCAAGACAGGAGCAGGACCTTTCAGTGATGCTTCAGCACCTGTCGTTATGGCTACTCATCCTGAAGGCAAGACAAATACTCAAACATAATGCTACATATTTTCTGTTGCACATGTGTGATCTAATTCATGTGGCAGGAATTTGCCTCATTGGTTTGGTGTCTTCACATACAGATTTACAGCAGTGATATACACATCAACTGTGAAATGTTAAAACAGCTACTACACAAAAGGTTACAGTGTTTTTACCTGTATTTACTCTGTTGTCCAGAGATTCACATTCCTCTAATCCAGACTGAGTCACTGGGGTCAAAGGTCACTGGGTCAGAACGACAGACAACACACAAGAACTACAATTTCCTCTCTGAGATCAACAGGTGGGATTTTTAAGTAGAAGCTGCGATTTTTGAGCAAAACGATCGGTAACTTATCTTTTATGTAAATGTATTTTTATTTACTGTCATGTTTACTTTATTCTTTTGCACATGATAATGTTTTTTTTTTGGGCTTTTATTTTGAAATATAGGTGTGATTTTTCAGGTTTCTCAAGTCTGTCACAGATTCTGATATTTCTGAATTTAACCTGATGTTTTGTGCTAATTTTTCACTATTTTTATGTTTTTCCCCTATTATGAAAAAAAAAGAAACAATATTTAAACTGATTTAGAATTAGAGTAGTCAGATGCATTAGTAAAAGGATAATATCACCTTGTTTCTCCCACTTTCTCTTAGGCACTAATATGTGATACAGTACCTCTTTTGTTTTGTTCTCTGTCAGGGGTCGTTTCAGCGTAGTTACCCTGTGCAGGGATGCTGAGACCAGCCAAGTGTTTGTTGCCAAGATCACCCCTTACCAGGCAGAGCAGAGACAATTGGTGCTGAGGGAATACCAGCTGCTGAAGAGGCTTCATCACCCTCACCTGGTGCAGCTGCACACTGCCTATTTCACCTCCTTTTACCTGGTGTTAGTGGAGGAGCTCTGTCCTGGCAGGGAGCTGCTCTACAGTCTGGCAACGAGGTAAAGGAAGGCTTGAGAAACATAAGCCAGCGACCAAATCGTTTGTGTTTGGAATGATAAACTGAGCAATAGCTAGTAGTCCATTACAGTGGCAAGCCTCTATAGTGCTTCTCTTTTTCAACTCTATATTTTGTCCTAAGGGGCCTGTAGAAGAGGTAAGGGGTGGCAGTAGCTCAGTCAGTAGGGAGTTGGGTTGGGATCCAAAGGGTTGCTGGTTCCAGTCCCCAAAAGGATCTTGAGCAAGGCACTGAACCCCCAGCTGCTTGGGGCCCCTTCACTCTGACATCTCTCCATTAGTGCATGTATAGGTACTGAGCATGTGTGTGTAATTCAGTAACAGAGTGAAAACATTGTAATTTCCCCTTAATAAATTATTATTATAATCCAGTCAGAACTGATCATTATATAATTACAAAATAAGAAGCTCTAAAAACAAAAATAAGCACCAGATGTCCTATGAGAAATACTGCTTTAATTAGGGCTTTGGCCTATTAGGGCCAATAGCCCAGATTAGTCTTTCTCAGACTTACTGCAACGCTGGTGGTACAGAGAATGATTTAATGTCATCTAATGGACTATTTCAATGTAATGTAAACATACGTCTTCATTTACATTGAGATACACAAATCAAGGTTAACTGAATACTGTTTGTAGATGACCAATATGTGCCAAATGGACACTTACTGTAAGTGATCAATGTAATATTTTTTTTAAATGATTATTATCTATATTCTGTTTCAGACCTATGTCAAATAGGTTACTTTTGTGCAACCTATAGCCATTTGTCCCTCACATACTGTAGTTAAGATTAACAAACCTGTCTGTCTTTGCTTGTGCCCTCTCAGAGATCTGTACGCAGAGACTCACGTTGCCGAGCTGCTGGTTCAAATTCTGAGTGCAGTTGACTACCTTCACAGCCGTCGAGTCATCCACCTGGACCTGAAGTCTGACAACATGCTAGTGGATGATTGCAACCACCTGAAGATAGTTGACTTGGGCTCGGCTCAGTCCTTCACACCCGGTCAGCCTCTCAACATCGAGCACATCCAGGGCCTGTCAGAGAGCAAAGGTACTGATGTATTTCTGGTTTAATTTCAACTAAATTGTATACGATTTAGAAGCTTGCATTGTTATAGGTTCTTCTAATGTACTAACGCTTTGACTGTCATGGCCTCCAACAGACTGCCGCAGCAAAGGTACACATTCTTTAAGGGAGGACGGATTGATGGATGGAAATAATTACGCCTAACTTCATCCACCTCAGCTGATCTATAGCCTAGCAAACCCAAGTCCATTTTCTTATCTGTTTTTATCCATTTCTTTCTGGTTTGAGTCCTTTAACTAATTCAGGAAATTAAGCATGTAAATTGTGGCATTGCCAGTAACAGCACAACTCTTTATGAACAATATCCTGTTTCTGTCTGTTTTGTCAGTTTATATTGTCCTCCCTAAAGCTCCGGAAATCCTGGAAGGTTACGGTGTCGGACCTGAAACTGACGTTTGGGCTATTGGAGTCCTGTCCTTCATCATGTAAGTATAGAGATATATAAAAGAAAGTATAGTAGTCAACCATATTCTTACTACTTTAAAATAAAAAATATATATATCTGTAATTTCATAAATGTGGCTCACACTTTTTCAAAATAGTTATTACAATATTATTCTGACATTTGTTTAAAGGATAGTAGGCATCATTGGATGACAAATTAACATTTCTAAAGATTGAATCATCCACATTTTCTTTCATTGGATAATCCTCTTTTTCATTATGGATTATGAAATGTTACCAATGAATGAATCTTCTGTAGTTCGGTGATGCTGAATTATAAACTACTTTATTAATATATACTGTTGTATTTTGTATGACGTATGTGTTTTTTTTCTTCTTGTTTCTTCACTAGGTTGAGTGCCGACAGCCCGTTCCATGCAGAGCACAGCTGGGAGCAAGACAGAAACATCAAGAAAGGGAAGATCCAGTTTGGGCGCTGTTACCCTGGTCTGTCAGAGGGAGCCTTAAACTTCATGAAGAGCAGCATGAATAACAAATCCTGGTGAGTGTGTCTCTTAAAATGTAGTTTGCATTAGAGAGATTATTTGTGTAAAAAGTCATATTGGTAAATTAGGAACATAAATGTGTATATCCTGATATGATTAAAACTTTGCAGGGGGAGACCCACTGCAGCCGAGTGTCTCCAGAACCCGTGGCTGCGTGCCCATCGTGCCCCACACAAAGGCCGACACTCCAAAGTGTGTTTCTCCACAGACAAGCTTAAAGATTACCTCAAGCAGAAGGAGGAGAAACGAGACCAGGTCCGTACCAAGCTTCAGGGTCCCTTCTTCCAGTAAGGCAACACTGTGGGAGGTTTCTTTTACTAGTGGCTTTTCCTAGAAACTATAACCAGGACATTTCATTTCAGCTGATAGTTTCCTGTGTGGCTCATTTCTAACTAGCTGGAGCCAGGCCAGATTATAAAAATCATTATAGTATCCTCTGATTTTAAAATTGTGATGCGTCTTAATGAATTTTCAAAGTGTATTTATCCATTAGCTTGTATATGTTAGTGTGCTGCATTGTTTGTGCTTTGGTTTATATGGAAACATATCAGGGATAAGATTTAGTCTAAGAGTGCATGAGTTGTAAAATTTAGATTTTGTGACACGAGAAACTGTTGTTTTGCTCCTCAGTGTCAGACAGATTTTGTCAGGCAGAGTTTGGCCTTAAAGTGCAAACAGTTTTCTTGTAAATGTACACATGTTGCCTTAAAGTTATAATGTACAAATGGAAAGTCAATTAGATTTTTGAATGCTTCATAATAGTTAAATATTGGGTTAGTCACCCACCCGAATGAGTTGATAAATGAAAGATTAATTAAAAAGCACAAAAGTGGTCAAGTCATTGTCCTCACATTCTTTATTCAGACTCATTGGTACACAAACACACATGCAAATGTTTTAGATGTAATACATGCAGTGATTTTATCTCAGATGCATGGACTTCCTTCATAACAATTAAATAATATGCAGCATGTGAGTAACTATTTAAATAACATAATATTAGTTATAATCCCCATATACTTAACTATGAGTGAATTTGTTTATACTGTATTAGAATTCAACAAAACAAATAAATGAAGGTGTAACTATTTTGCTGTGAGTAGCTGACTGGTGGTACTGATGTGTACTCCACACTTTGGCTTATAAAGATCTAATGTAGCACTGAGTGTGGCAGTTGTCTGAGCGAGCTGGCAGAGATGTATGGGCTAGGATGTTCACTGCTAGAAATCAACCATTGATTTTTCTAAATCTAACGCAAACCCCCGTTCTCTCAGTCAAGAAAAAAACGTCTTTCAATTCAGAGTCCCTCTTTTCCACCTTAGCATAAGTGAGCAAACCTCCGCCCATATAACACAGAGGGTGAAAGAAAAACAAACTTTTCTCAAGAAGAAAGTTCTTTCAGATGCGTTTGCAGTCAGTGAAGATGGAGTTATTCAGGCCAGAGTCTCAAGTGTTGGTTCTTCTATCCAGCAGCAGAAAGACAGTTTCCTTCCTATGATTTGGCCTCCTGAACTTTTTGGATATCCTGCTCAAAGAGAGATGACGATACTTTTCACCTTTTGTGCGTTCAACTAATGCTCTTGTCCAGAGCGTTATGAATATAAAATGGTCTATGCAACAGCTGACAGACAATAGTCGCAAAGTAGTTGTCACATAAGTAAGCGAAAGGGTATTTTATAATTTTACTCACGTCACTGAGGATATCTTTCAGCTCTTCGTAAGCCCTCTCTAAGTCATCATTGATGATAATAACATCAAACACTCCGGGCTCGTTACCTACAGAAGAGAATTGGGTCAGCTGCAATGGTTGTCTTTTTTCAGTATCATGCCTGACGGGAACTGCTTAGAAACTTACTGAGCTCCATATCGATGCGCGCTGCCTCCAGGCGTTTTTGTAAACTCTCCTCTGTTTCTGTCTGTCTGTCCCTCAGACGTTTTTCCTGAGAAAGATGATGAAACAAGACGTTGTCTTTCAACTGAGAGCTGCTCCAAAACAGCTGTCATGTCTGAAGTTTACACATTTCCCTAAGTTGTATTTGTTTTATATTTTAATTTTTCTCAGACCAATTTGTGTCTGACTAGAGTTTTTCAAAGAAAATTTATAATATATTTATTATTGCAATTTTTTTTTAAATGCCGGTATGAGCATATTTGACACTCTTTGACAGCCTACTTTGCACAAGCAACAACAGAGCTTAAGAAATACAGTATGTTAATTAAATAAACTACATTGGACATTTACCAGGATCTCCATGGAGGGAGGCTGGATGGAGATGTAGATGGGGTTCAGGTCAGTCTCTTTAATTCTCTTTACCCCCTGGATGTCCACATCTAAGATGCAGATTAGGTTCTTGGCCTGCACGTCTTCTATGGCAGCTTTACTAGAGAATCAATGTATTGTTACATCATAAAACCATAAAAAAAACAACCAGGACTATACATCTGATCATGGATGTGCTTGATAATGTCCAACCAGGTATTGAGAATGTAATCAGGTCATTTTGTGCATGTCACACCTAGTAACTAAGGTTAAGAGGATCGCTGCATTGATCCAAGAGTCGTACTACAGTGAGTGTGTGTTATCTTCAGAATAAGAGGAAGAGCTTAAAAGGCACGTAAGAGCTGCTGAGCTGCAGCATTGCTCTTTTTGACCTGAGGGGAGGTTAAAGCTCCATCTGTCACCAGACTATATCCTCTTGAAACCTGTGGCCAAGCCAGAGGGTAGTCTCTAATATAAGACAACAGCCTTACTTTCTACTAAATGAAGTTTAACCAATATCAGTGACACTGATACTATATTGTATTTCACTCATATTAACTCAGCTTATATGTCTGAGTTTTCTCCTGTGGGTGGATTTTGCTTCTGAAACAACATTTAGACCAATAGAAAACGGTGAAAGCATACAGATTATGTTCTTTTTTGCAGATGAGCTGTTTGCTAAGACATTGCCCCTTAAATGGTCGTTGAAACTGGGACACCTTTGGTCCTAAAAATGAATAATTTTAAACAAAGAAAATAAAATGTGTACAAAAAGGATCATGCATCTAAATCATAGATGTTTTTAAGGTTGCTCCTGATTACGTGGTGAAAGATATGGTGGCATTCATGCAGAGCTGCAAATATTTACCTTGTTCCATACAGGTTGCCAGAAAACTCAGCGTTTTCAATGTACTCTCCGTTGTCAATTCCCTCCTGCATGGCTTCTTTTGTTGTGAAGTGGTAGTCTGTAAGATGCGACATTAATAATGAATCTAGCTCTGCCGTGAAAACTTGCACAACAGAAAGAAACGATTGAAGAGAGGTGATGCAAATCACATGAACGCTCACTACAGTTTAAAGTGCGTCTAGTTTCGTCACAATAACCAGAAACATCACAGGCAAAAAAAAATCCAGGCACAAAGGATAAACTTGTTTACAATTTACTAGATAATATTACTACTTAGCTGATGGTGTGTGTTCAAGTGTATGATATTCTCCTCTGAGCTTAATTTGAGACTGCGTATGTAGTATGCAGTCATTATCGAATGATAAAGCATGCAAAGATGAGAAATATGTTTTTTTTGTAATGCTTCTATTAGAAATTAGTAATAACTGTTACAGAGCAAATTATATTGTCCATACTAGATCCATAGGCCTAAATCTTCATAACATCAAAACCTCTGGGGATCTAAAACAGCAGAATTTTAGAAACAAACACGTTACTACTTCTAACACTCATGGACACTGCGATAGCACACAATCATTAGCATTAGAACATGAAGAGTCGGCTCAGACTGAAGTAACAATCTGAAGGGAAACGCTGGATAGAACAGGAAGTGGATGTGCTGTAAACAAATCAATAATAAGCCTGGAAACTAGGCAGACATTATTTTAAACAGGGAAACCTGCAGTATTTCCTCCCAAGATCAAAAGCTCAGTTTGGCCCAAATTGAGCAAAATCCACTGTTTTGTTCTAGATCAATAATAATCTATTTAGTGTCTGATATTGTCAGTGCAAATAAAACACGAACGGCATCTTACAAAAGATTGGCTATCCTTTCCAAAGTATTTTAACACACAGGGAAGTGACAGCAGTGTTTAGAAAGCTCAGATGGAGTCTAGTCCAAAGATAAATTCACGTTATAAATTCCCAAATTCCTTGTAAGTGTTACTTATTTGGCAATAAATCCTTTTCAGATTCTGAAATCTTTCTCTTGGCATGCTAAAGGTTGGTTGCAAATCATCAATGCTCCAGCAGCCACAGTGGGAAATGGGACAGGTTTTTCATGGACACAAAACCTCACGGGACTGGAAATGGGAATCACTACTGAGGCATCACAGGGGGCTATTTTCAAAAGCTTTTTACTCCAAAGTGTAAACTGTCTGATCTTGATTACTTAGATGATTAAACGTTTTTATTCTTTCTTGTTTGTTTGTCACAAAGTTACTAGTTCCTACGAGTCCAATGCAGGGTGAGGATGATGAAAGTAACCCCTCTGCCTTACAAACTGTGATCGGGAATCACACCGAGGTCACCTTTATCTGTGGTTTCTGATTTGTTTGCACACGACAATGAGGCTGACTTTTCTAAGTCTTCAGAAGAGAAGACGGCTGCTACGGGCAGTAAAGTAGCCCCCAGAAGCATGGGGAGCGTGTTCAGCCCTATGAAGAAAGCAACAAAGGCAAAAAAAAAAAAATGGTTTATCCCTTTATATCAAGGCAGTTATACAGGTGGGAGAAAACCATTCATGCAGTTCACTTGGGAGTAAGTGAGTGTTGTGTGGGTGTTTTTTTTTATAGAGCAGGCAGGTAGAGGAGGTGAGGAAATGTGGTACAGAAACAAAAAGCAAAGAAGAAGACAGTTCTACACATTAAAATCCAAGTCCAGGGCTTCTATACAATGAAGAGCCTATGACAGTCTGAAGGTGCTGAAAACATCACCCACCCACTTGCAACACTTGTGCAGATACCAAAAGGTGTCTCAAACCAGTTTGTTTTGAGCCAGAACTACTGTACCTTTTCCATCTTCCTCTCCAGGTCGAGGGTTTCGTGTTGTGTCTGTACAAGGAGAGGATTTCATCATTAAACCCTATCCAGAAATAAGTGAAAAACTTTAGTCTCAAGGCTTACTTATACAACACAAACATGTATTGGAAGGTTTAGAGTAAGAACATCAAGCTGACATTCTGACTCCTCAGACAGGATGTAGAGACAGCAGCCAATAACCAGTTGGCGCACTCAAACGTACGTGACACACTGAATCCAAAGACGTCCTCGTGATCCTTCATTAGCCTCTTCATCAGAGTGCTCTTCCCTGCTCCTGAGGGGCCGCTCAGCACCACGGGCCTCGGTCCTGACATTGTTCTGAGACAGACGGACAGACAGACAGGGACAGAGGGAGCTCAGGTTTGTTTGTGCCAAGAGCAGATTAAAAAGGTTGTGCCAGCTGAATCTTTTCTTCTTTTTTCTTTTCTAGAATAGGATACAGGGCATTTGAAAAGTTTATTCAGAAAATGGTTTCAAATGATTGATTTTTGACCTTTTCATTAAAACACCATTGCTATTAAATATTTTAAACTCCTCTTATACATTACTTTGCAGTGCTGGTAAAGCTCACCAACTATCCTGTCAACTGTATGTCGAAGGAGCAGTAAAGTTAATCCTGTGATCCAAGCTTCTTTTAACCACTACAACGTCAGGAAGAAACATCCCAACACGCACACACCAGGTTAAAAGCAGACATTTGCTCTTACAACATTATTGTGCTTTCTCCACTCATAGTTAATAAAAGACGACACCTGGAAATTCTACTTCCTATTCCCTTAATTGAAATATTTAAACACGTCCATGCCCTAATTGCCGACTAGTTAGACAGCCGGAGGCCCCAAGGTTAATGTTAAGAGTGCCTGTTAATGAAGTCATGACAGGTCAGCCAGCAGGATAAATTGGATCTGGGCCAGGTGGCACAAAGGGTCCAGGACAGGTGACCCGGTTACCTGCTGCGCTAAGAGAGGATGATATTTCAGGGTTGCTGCTGAAACAATTCATTTACGTAAAATCCCCACTAACACAATAACTTAATAATACAGTCAGAGTCTGTAACAGTCAAAAAAAACCTCCAACCTCTCCCTTCAACATGTTGGTATTAGGAATTATTCATGGCTGCACTTTTAGATAAGAACAGTTAGACATCAATAATATCACAAACCATTTATTGTTAGCCCCTTTTATAAAGCTGGTTAAAAAGTTATTAACAGATCTAAAGGAACATCTATTTTAGCCTTTGCAAAGTGTTGACCTTAATGCAAGATTACATTAAATGCACACACTGGTGAATAGCATTTAAAATATCTAAGCAGCAAACACTTAATGCACAGACTATATATATATATATATATATATATATATATATATATATATATATATATATATATATATATATATAAATGTGCAGTATGACAGGCTGTACTTTTAGCTGTAATACAATTTAAATGCAGTTTTCCTTTAGTTTTAGTTGAGGTTTGCATATGAACTTAAACTTACATTAATCCCATTAGTAATTGAATCTCTGTTTATTGTGTAGTTTAAAAAAATCCACCTTACCTTTTCTTCACAGCTCTGCTTAGTTTGTGTTGTAGAAATGTTCAGTAGCAGATGATTCTTCAGCCAGGCTCACAGTCAGTCTGAATTATCACCACCTCCCTCCAGCTCAATGACCAATCACGTGTGTATGCTGGCTTGTTTTTACCCACACCGTCCATACAGGTCACACCTTGAGTTCACCGTGTGGGCAAGGTAGGTGTTCATAAACAAATGATAATGCACGCTGCAGCAGAAGCTTTATTTGCATTTATTTGTTAATTTGTTTCTGCCAAAGACGTGTTACTTAAGCACCAGATTTGGGATTTTGGCTTGGAAAGGAAAAACTTTAGAGAAAGAGGTAAATATACTTTAATTTTACCAGGATTTCCTTGTATGGTTGTAAACATCCAACATAACTCTTCTACACAAAGTTGGTCTAGAATCATGAAGCATTTGTTTTACCTATATTTATCCATGATAGTTTTAGGAACGCCCTGTTCACATTTAGAAAGTTACACATATTCAAATCTGGAAGCTGCTGAGTGCAACCATATTCAACAGCTCCACTAGAGCACGTTGGAAGATGACGTGGTGGCAATGTGGGGAGCATATGCTCTGCTCTTACACTTTTCCCACTACAATGGAGTTACATTTTGAAAACTGGAAAATAAATGGCATCATCCTGCTATTATCTATAATGAATTGAATTGATTTTTGTGGGGTTTTCCTTCTCTGTGATTGAACCTTGCAGCGTCTGTTCCTCACGCAGTAAAAGCTGAGCAGGGTTTAGCGTCCCTCGACTCCAGATGAGCTGTGATGGGCTCTGCCTGACTAATCCTGCATCGACCCACTTCTTAAAGGGCGAGTTCACCCCATAAGAGTCATCCTAACAAGGCTGTCGACAGGCTTAAACAACACAAGATGCTAATCCAGACACTCATGTTACCCCAGCAGATAAAATATATTGTGAAACAACAACCTTTTAGACACACATTTTATTGTAGTAACATTGATAAAATTAGATTTAATGAGCCTTTACAAAGAAACACATCAATGACAAAGACAAAATGAGCTTGAATGTGAGAATGTTTCCAACCTACAAGAGCTAAACAAATAAATGATCCAAGCAAAGACAAACCCTGTAGAGTAAATACAGTCGGGTTGTTCTACTAGTCAACATCATATATATATATATATATACACACACACACACACACACACACACACACACACACACACACACACACACACACACACACGCGCGCACGTACACACACACACACACACAGATCCAAACACACCGTTCCAAACACTAAACTATGTACATGTGCTTTGCATGTGATTCAACTAATTTGTTTTCCTCACAAAAAATATTACAAAATCGATAAATATTGTCCCAAAGCATTTTCTTTTCTATTAGTTTTTCAGTGCCTGAGCTCTCAGTTGGTTTTATATGCGTCTTCTGAGCTGGTTGATGTTTTGATGTTGCAGCAGAAACATGGATATTGTACAGGGCTGTAAGGAAGGTCAAAGGTTACACTTGCTGTTCTTCAAATTTGTCAGGGTTTAGTGGATGTTATTACACTGACAGGTAGGACCAGGAAGGTATGAGGAGGAGGAAAAGGGTGGGAGTCTATGACAGGCCAGCTGCCCACAAATCCACCCCTGATTGGTTAAAACAGAAGAAGCTCCTCTCCTTATTTTGTGAGTGGCTGCGTCACAGGTAGACCCGCCTCAGGTCTCCAGGTGAGGTGATGGTGTTGCACTGTGGACACAACTTCTTTGCTCCCTAAAGAAAAGAAGAAATTAACGTACTTTATTAACACACTCTGATCATTTTACTTCATTTTCATGTTTTTGTGAATCATCACAAATCTGATGTTTTACCAGCGTTCGAAGCCAACACTCCTCACAGTGAACATGCCAGCACTGGATGGAGGTGAGCGGGGTTGTGTACATGTCCTGCAGAGAGAAAACACAGGTGATGGGATTCCTTACATGCAGTACATAAAGCTGCCACTAGATGTCCACGTGAAACTACAATAAGAGCATTAAGAAGCCCTTTCAACCCCAGGAAGGGTCCAGCTGGTGTGTTTAGTGATTTATTACACTATACTGTTCATGTTTTAATA
Organism: Sander vitreus; assembly: GCF_031162955.1. Lineage (NCBI taxonomy): Eukaryota > Metazoa > Chordata > Actinopteri > Perciformes > Percidae > Sander > Sander vitreus. Next base: position 16,091,624 of record NC_135863.1, read on the forward strand.
CACAATTAAATAAGTATTGTTTTAGCAATAATTTTTATAAGTTCAAATCAAAATGAGCAAGGTAAGTCCATCACTTTAAAATCACATTGATTTTCCTCCTTCTACACAAAAGTATGGCTTTAGCAATATTAGTGTATTCACGAAAACAGGAATCTGATCAAAGGTCGACCTGGACATAGCAGCTTGATTTTCTCAAAGAAATGTTAAACTATGCTTTAATTGTATGAAGTTCATATGGCTTCATAGAGCTGTTCCTGTGCTGGTAGTGGAATAACTTTTTCTCTGTTAATCTGTTAATCATTTGCTCTATAAAATGTGAATAAAGTTATGAAAAATATTCATCACAAGTTCTCAGAGGCTGGCAATACAGCCGGATCTTCGAATAGCTTCTTGTGTTCAGCCCAAAATGATTATATACAGCAGAGAAAAGCAACAAATTCTCACATTTTAGAATCTGGAATAAGCAAAATTGCTATAATTTACTCAAATGATGAATTGATTGTTAAAATATTGTCATTTTCTGTAGGTCTACTATTTGAGTCATTGACTAATCATTTCAGCACTAGAGTCAAATAGTTTAAAAACAAAAATCTAATCAGTTGTAGAGCATTTATACAGTATATCAATCTATATGAACATAATACAGAATTGACATACATTATAATTTCATGTCAAAAAACTGATTTAGCTGAGATTTTAGAATAGTATTACTTAAAGTGTTTCACATACAGTATCTTTAAAAATAATACATACAAATCTGTATCATAGGATCAAAATATCATCATCACCACATTTTACAGTATGTTCCATTGAAAGAGCATGACCGATATTATTGACCTACTGGCCAAAACACAGGTCTCAATGGGAATATCACCAGTTTCTGCATGACTGCGCTGTTATCGCTAGTCTGTGTCTGCTCTGTTGATTTAATTTGCCTTCGTACTCACCATGCAGATTAGGCATTTAAATCTGTCTCCTTTAGACAACTGTTTCTCCAAATCCCGTATCCGAGCTTTAAGTACATCCAAAGTTGTCAGCGTGGAATCCTCTGAGAGCCTGCACACACACACACAGACACACACGAATGGACGGTAACAGGAGAGGAGATGGGAGGGTTCGTGAGTTAGGCAGACACTGGAAAGTCATTTATAAATCGAAGACAGATTAAATTATTCGCTGGCCAACATGGACACTGAGCATGAAATTTAGCAGCAATCACATTGCCTGCATTCGCTGTCTCATTTATCATAGGCAGAGGGTGTGTGTGTGTGTGTGTGTGTGTGTGTGTGTGTGTGTGTGTGTGTGTGTGTGTGTGTGTGTGTGTGTGTGTGTGTGTGTGTGTGTGAGGTGTCAGGGTCCTCACAGAGATAGACAATTGCATAGACGCATGCACAATTACAGGATAGACTATATGTGCAGACATACTGTACAGCGAGGCAGACAGGCTGCAATGCATTAAGTGTGATGAAATGTGTGTACACGCGTGCGTCGCCTGCTATGACCTGGATTGATGATATCATCACATTGATATAGTATTGTGTATCAGGCTGGTGGGTGCAGGGGCAGATAGTCTGAATTGATACGACACAGAGAGCCGGGCCACCAAAATACACTTTACAGTAAGGGATGCTATCACTTCCTCAGCTCTGATTGGCTGATTCAAACCTGATTTTACACCTGGGATTTATTACACCCAACCTACCTTACTCTCACCGGTATGACCCATGATTTTAATTGATTTTGAATTGATTTTTAACTTAGTTTCATTCCTGGAATCCAAACCATCTGAGTTTACAAACATAAAAACTTCTTTATCAAACTTATTACACAAAAAAACAACATCTTTGGTTGTTTTCGTTGTTTCTGTAAATGATAAGTCTAAAAACAATAAGTCACTGAACAATTGTAACTCTTTCAATAAAACTGTAAATTACAACCTGAAGTGTGTTATGACTTACATTGAAAATGTTTTTGAGATTATAAGCAGTGAGAAGAGGATATATCTGGTAAGGATATGTATTGTAAGCTCTGAGTGACAAACTTACATTTCTATCTCAGAGTTTTTGCAGGTTTTAGGGAGAGCAGCTATGCTGCCGTCCACTTTCTCTCCCCTGCTGGTCGATGGACTCCCTGAGTGAACAAACAAATAACAGAAGCATCAACCTCAGATCCTGTTGTTGTACAATTCTTCCATTTTTCCTTATTCAGAGTTTACTTAACTCACCATCATTTGACCATTTGGAAAATTCTAGGCTTACTCTGGAGTCAGGTAACGTACTGCTGCTGCTGACAAACAAAACAAAAAACAAAACACACATTTAAAAACCCCAAAACATAAAAGATTGAAAGAAAAATCTCTCGTAATAAATTATAACCAATAGACTATGATCATGTTCATGTCTTATTGAATATCCACTGTGAATGAGACCCTATCAGGTGGGATACATACTTCACTATTGTCTCTTTGGAGCTTTCTCCTGAGCAGGGGATTACATCTGTCTCTGTGTATCTGAGAAGAAAGGTCAGGAAACAGAACAACACCAGGCTGACAACAAGCAGTGGTGAAAAGTAACTTACTAAAGTACATTTACTCAAGTACTGTACTTAAGTAAATATTTGAGGGACTTGTACTTTACTTTCAGCTACTTTATACTTCTACCCCAATACAATTCAGAGGGAAATATTGTCTTTAGTTACTTTGCATATATATATATATTATTTTGTATTATTATGCGTTATGAGTACTTCTTCCACCACTGACAACAAGTAAGACACTTTATCTTAATTGAAATCTATTGAATCTTAAATATTTTACCTACTTTATTTTAAATCCACCACTCGCTTTGTACTGTATTCTTTTCACTTGATTATAAACTCAAATATACTGCTGTGTTTAAGGATACTGCGCTCTGCCGTACTCCAGAGTATCATCTCCATCCACGTCCAGGTCTGCGTCGCTGTCTCGACACTCCTTCGTAGTCGTGCTCACCAGCACTGCACCTGAGGAGACATTTGTACAAGAACAATTACAACAAGTTTTGATGGTTTAAACAACTGTGGTATGAGATGCTTATAAAAGGACAACATAGAGAGAGAGAGAGAGAGAGAGAGAGAGAGAGATAGAGTGGGCTGTTCTTATTTCTAAGGTCACAAATGATACAATACAATAAGGCATGTGACTTGTTTCTGTCAGTCAGCGTGTGACCAGTCTGCAGGTCAGAGCTTCCTCCACGGGTTAGAAAAAACGTTACTTTAATCTAACCTTCAAGGCATCCTGCTCCGCTGTAATCTGGACTGAAAAGTTCAGTGGTTTTTCAACTGTCACTCAGTCACATTATTCACCCTCCACTGAACAAGATCGCACACATGGGTACCTCGATGGCACACACACACACACACACACACACACACACACACACACACACACACACACACACACACACACACACACACTTATGAGACACACACAGATTCATGCTTACCTTTAAACCCTCCCACTATAGAGGACATCTGCATCCTTCTCCTCTCATTCCACACGTCCTGCAATGGCGCTAAGTCCGCTGAACCCTCCTTTAACACACACACGCACACACACACACACACACACACACACACACACACACACACACACACACACACACGCACACATAAATGCACACATAAACATAAGGTACACAATTTCACTGTCTCGATGAATTTGTCCATATGCCTCCTGTAGCTTCGAGCTACATATCTGCTTCTGTGTTTTCATAGCTGTGAACCAATGCCGGCAGTGTTTTCACATGGATACACAGCGAGCTGACAGTGATCCTGATGCTACGTGAACAAAAGCAGTCAACGGTGTCAGGGGGATTGTACCACCGACATTCTCTCAACCCTACACGTCTTATATATATGTATATATAAATAATCATCTCTGATTACAATAAAAATGTCAAAGAAACAAAGATTTTTATCTGTCTTCTTGGGGGGGGAGTTACACACCTGTCCATCTTCTAGTTTCCTCCTCTTCAGCTTTCCAATCCTGACTGGTAACAGACAGAAGATAGTGATGAGATGGTGATAGATACTTTAAAAGCAGGCCACAGTGACTCAAGTCTCTCCACTGGCTACCCATCAAATACTGTATAGGATTAAGTTTAAGATTCTCATTCTCATTCTCACATACAGATCATTGCACGGTCAGTCACCTGCAGATGTGGCTGACCTACTACAACCCTGTTTATCAGCACACCCCCTAAGGTCCAATATGTCCAATCTCCTGACTGTTTCTCGCACCCGGCTTAGGAGCTTTGTGGACTGTTTTTTTGAGTCCGTAGCACGGAGACTCTGGAAGGGTTTGCCTCCTCCAATACGGTCTGCTGTCTCTGTGGACTCTTTTAAAAATCAGTTGAAGACCTGCTTTTTTAAACAGGCCTTTGGATGACCTCTCTGCTCTTTATTTTTATGTATTACCTTGTGATTTTAATTGTACTTTGTTTTAATATGTATCATATTGTATGTTTTATGTAAAGCACGTTGTGATATATTATTTTATATTTATCTGTGAAAGCACTACATAAATACATTTACTTACTTTTACATACTTACTTTAGTTGGTCCCTTAATGACTCTCAAATTGTATACAAACTGTGTATTGCTCCCACAAAAGGATTAGGGAGGCTAGGCAGTAGTTTGTGTTAGAAGTCCCACGGAGAAAAGTAAGGGACTATATAGGGGGGAGGGTATTGTAATTTTTCTTTTGGCTGAAGGTTGTCTGGTTTTTTTTGCGAGGCCAAGGGAGGCTCTTTTTCCTCATCCAAAATGTATACATTTCTTTTCTTTTTTTGGGGCATTTCTGCCTCTATTGGACAGGAAAGCTGAGATATGAAAATGGAGAGAGAAGGGGAAGACATGCGAGAAAAATGTCAGAGGTCGGATTCAAACTGATGACCTACTGTGTTAAGAAACGAGCCTCTGTATATGTGCGCCTGTTCTACCAACTGAGCTAAACAGCCACCGAAACACATACATTTACAAGTATATATATTTACAGTCTTCCTTTGTGGTGTAGGTAATACTTTTATAATGGCAGAAAAACATAATTCATGCTATGCCACAGTGTGATCTTCATTTTAGAGTATGAGCTCATTTCTTTACTTTTGCCATTTAAGTTTTTATTAATTTTCACATTTTGACAACATACACCAATGAAAGTTTCAGGATCATTATGTCTTGTATTCAAAAGATTTTGCAACAATATCCACATTTCTATTATGAGTAGTGTTAAATAACATCCAGTTCAGATGAACACATTTGGAACATAATGGGGGGTGTTGATGATGCGGTACTTGAGCTCATCTTACAGCAACAACATAGTTTATATGTGGATCAGCCTGTAACACAATCACATAACAAGTCGACAACATTCACACACAGACCCTGAGGGATTTATGTAACCAACGACTGCAATGGATGCAAAATGTTCCTCCCATCCCCATCCTGTCATCCCGCCCTCCTCCCCCTACTCTCTGATATAAAAGTTAACATGGCAGAACACCAACTGCACCTCCTCTCCCACTGTGACCTGACTGACTGCAGATTGCATAAGGGACATTAAGTTTTAGGGCCCTCTAATTCCCGTTGGATGACAGTGGCCCCCCAAGGGGGGGACGGACACACAGAGAGCTGGTGGCTGTGACCCGAGTGCCGCCATCCTAGCGGACATAATGAGGGTTAAAGAGACGGTCATAGATGAGGAAAAGCTCATCAAACAGAGAGAGGAGAGAGAGGGAAAGAGAGAGAGAGAGGTTAATTAATCAACAGAGGAGCCCCTCCTCCTCCCTTCTCCTTTTTCCTTCCTGACATGTATTTAGAAGCTCATTATGCTGTCCTGTTATAAGGCCCAATAAAGGCTAACAGACCTCGACAGCACTGACAGTTTGAAGAGTTAGCTAAGAGCTAGAGAATCTCAGTGTTAATAATAACAGTAGTAAGATGTCTGTAGTGTCAGCCGCAGCTTTAATCTGTAAGTCTACATGTCTGTATCAGTGCAGAGACACTATTATATCACTTTTACAATGGTTGAATGATTGTAAAAAATTTTTATTATTGCTTATTTATTATATTTTTGTTTTATTAATATTTTTGGTACCACTTTCTAATAAGGAACCCTTGATAGAGGGTGTATCAGTTGTAAGTGATGCCTCTAAATCCTTTACTAATCATTTGCTTCATAGATCGGTTTTCAGAGAGACTGGAAGCAAAACTCAACAGCTGCTCATTCTAGTTAAACGTGATGGTGAAGAAAGTGCTTCTCTGTGTGTCTTACCAGCTTGTGTGCAGTCTAGGTGGGCTCCTGCGCTGTGGGGGCGTAATGGGGCAGATTTGACGTAGCACCTGCACCAGCAGAGGTCATCGACTGTTAACATATCAAGAGGTCAAAGTTGAAAGGTTAATAGCTCCTCTGCTCGTGTGGGCGCTAGGCCGGTGTGAGATGGTGTGGGAAAAAGGGTGATATCTGACCGACTGGTGAGGGGTGAGGGGACTGGGGGTTGGACGAAACACATAACTGGTCGCATCAGTGTGAACATAGTAAACTAAAATGTTTAAAAAATTTAAAAAAATCTCTTAACTCCTTACTTTTTTTTATTCAAAGCCATTTAAAACAGCAGACTGGGAAAAGTCTAATGTACTAAGCTTTCTCTTATTGTCAGCAGCAAAGAAACACAACATTTGCATCAGCGTGCATCAACGTACCATTTAGTCTTGTGTGTCTGTTGGCCCGCACACGGAGAAATGTCTGCAACAATCAGAAAGGAGGACATCAGAATCTTTCATATTTTACAAAACATAATATCTTTCATTCACATTTCTACTAGAATAAATAAACAGCAGCACAGTAGATGACAGTAACATATTAAAACACTGGATGTCTTCATTTCTTGTGCTTGACGTGGATAACACTCAACAGCTTTAAAAAGTGTTTTTAGAGCAAGTGCTTAATCAACAGTGAAATTATCTTTGTACGCCTTCCTCTTCAACTTATTACGCTTAATATTTATTTAATTTGATATGTTTTTTTATGTGTGGAATGTTTCTATTCTAAATTGAGGGTGTAATATGTTGTGCAGTTTATAAAGTCCTTCAAAACAAACTTGTTTTTGAGCTTTATAAGTAAAATTGACTTGACTTGCCTCCTGATGAACCTATTACTTTTAAGTGAGTGGTTGAGTGTTAGCACAGTATTTGATCACCCTCAGACTATAAAACTGGTGAGTCACAGGCACCACACCAGGTAAAAAAAACACATATTTAAACACATTTAAATACATTTCAAAACATACTACTGTATTTTAATCCAACCTTACAGTTTAACAAATTCACTGTTGCTTTGGCATTTCTGTATATCTTCAGAAAAAACAGGGTGCATTTATCCATTTTTACTTCTAAATCTGAGCCCCAGCGGAAATGTATACATATGTGCAGTTATGCCACTCTGTGAATCTGATTCTCCTGATAATTTAATACTGGTTTAGTTATTTTTGAACCTCACTTGGTATCGGTCAGAGTGGACATCATCAGATGTTCGAGGGGGCGAGGTGGGAGAACCTCCTTCACGCTTGATATGAAGAGAGAGCGAGAGAGACTGGACAGAAAAAAGAGAAAGAACAGAGAGTCAAAGGAAGGATTACAGCGACTGTGTTCTCTTTTAAACACACGAGGATATCAACTGTTTACCTTCGGCGTCCTTATGAGGTGGTTGTGCTGCACTGGAGTGACACTGCAGAGAAAAGAGGCAAATAATGCAGAAGCTCACATGTTAAACAAGCACACACACAAATCAACTATGTTGGTCCTATGAAATATACAAACATGATATTGTCTTTCAAATATCATCTCATAAATAACCTCTAGTTTTATGTTGTCTAAGTCTGTAGTTAATCTCATTTTACTCTTTCTCACTTTATGCCTATCACACAGATACTGTGTACACACACACACACACACACACACACACACACACACACACACACACACACACACACACACACACACACACACACACACACACACACACAGTTTCCCTGTGGGCCAAGTTCAATTTGAAACCATTACTGTCCACGGAGCGGTCGTTAAGCAGATTTGGAGTGTAATGTCTTTATTGGAGGAATCATTCTTCTGGTTTAAGCAGCAGGTAATGTGTGTGTGTGTGTGTGTGTGTGTGTGTGTGTGTGTGTGTGTGTGTGTAAAACTCTGGTCCTCGTGTGTATGTTTTAAACTGTGAGTGTGCGTAGGGCTCAAAGCAGCCATTGGCAGGACATTATCCACCCATTGTGTGATTGGTCGCCTCAAGGCCGGAGGCTGTGATATGAAATATGTAAGGAACAATGAGGCAGCTTGTAAACACTGCACGCAGGTGACAGAGAAGACAGGAGATACCACCTGGGGAAAATGAAGGTGGGGGTGTGTTAAAATGACCACCTGGGGGTGGGGGGTGTGTTAAAATGACCACCTGGGGAAAAGGTGGGGGGTGTGTTATTATTAATTATCCCCTAAAAGCTGAACAGAAGTAGAAAATCTTGGACGCAAACAGGAGGAAAATGACAAATGGATAAATGGAGGAAGTGAAAAGTTGGAAGAAAATGGTTCGACGTAGATGTGAAGATGTGCTGCCGTGAGGAGATTGCTTAATAAAACCACTTGGTGGCATAATGTTAAATAAAGATGTATTGATTTATAATGTGAATGCTGTGAAATCAGATCATGATACCTGATTTGTATTTGGGCAAGTTTGGTCAACTCCTGCTCCATGTGCTCCTGAAGCTCTCCTGGTCGCAGAATAGACTGGCAGACCGGACACACTGGGGCCTGAGCATCATAGAGACCCTTCACTTTGCCTGCATAAAAAGGAGAGTGAGAGAGTTAAAAGAGGTGTTACAGGAAAAACTGTATAATAATTTGTTCATGTTGGCTATGAAAAGACAGTTTACTATGGAGGACAAACAAAAATATAATTAAAAAAAACATCAGATATGTGCATTAAATTATTACTATATTTTTTTGTATTTTTATTTTAATAGATACCAGTCAGTAACAAAGGTATTAAGCTGGACTTAAACTGGCGATGACAACCATGACACCGCTGCTCAATAAACTCGAACTCATAGTTAGCGTAGGCTTATTGTAGTTGAGAACAGCCTTCACTGTGTGTTTGTGTGTTCAGTAGACCTATCTGTACTATTGACAGAAAGTGGCAGTGAGAGTAAAATAAGGTTACGCACAAACATAAACACACACAGACTGACTGCTATGGCCCCCTGCTGTCAGTGTGTTGACATCATAGGCTGTCAATAGGAACATTACCCAGGAGGGCCACTCGGCCCATTGGGCCCCACTGATGGATTACTGCCATAACCAGCCAGCTGGGAGCCTGAGGAGCTCTACTATATCAAGATTTTACCTAGTAGATGAGGTGATTTACTCCTGAAAGCCATCAATCACACAAAGAGAGATAGTAGGCAAGATGCACCTAATTTCCCCTCTCTGCACAGTCAAGGGAAAACAAATGACAAGGCTGGCAATCACAATTTTATACTTTTTAATACAGAACATTACAAACAGATTAGTATTTTTGACAGTTTCTCAGTTTCCCCTCAATGTGGAGCATAGAGGACTGAACTTCCTTCAGGACCTTATCACCCAAACACTTTTTTCCAGCTCCATTTCAAATGACCAGCGATATGACAAGCATAGACGCACAAAGTGTTGTGCCCTGACATTAGTTGAGCTATGAGACCCCATAATGAGGAACCAAATAGGACAAAATGGCCTCTAAATAAAACATGGAGTGGAAAATAGAAAGCGGAGTCAGGTGTCCTTGGGAGAATGACAGCTTTCTTGGTTTTACCCCCACCCCCCCCTCTGTCTCTCGCGCCTTTTTTGCATCCCCTCGCGGAAGCCTAAATGACTTTTCCCGACACGCATCGAACGTTCCCGGGCTTTCTGCGCTCTGCCGCCCGGAACATGCAGGCATCAGTAAACAATGAAATCTCTGGGCTGAAATTGAATTTATAACCACATTACCTGCACAGATAACGTCTCTGAATGGCGCCGCGATAAGAGCAATGGGATTTGATTTTCAGGTGTTTTATTGGTCCACTTTTTGGATAAGCCCCCCCTTCCCCGACTACAGCATCTCCCCCACCCTTCACCTCTGCTCCACACAAACATCATATTTAATGGTGTGGAAGTGGCTTGCTTGAATGTATGGATGTGTGTATGTGTGTTTCCATGCTTTTGTTGAAGCCTGACTGTGCTTGTACTGTGCTCTCGTAAGTGACAGTTGTTGTGGTTCATGACCACCTCTTTACACGTCTCCATCCCCCTGCTGCCCTCCGCCTCCGCCCACATAAACCCTGTCAGTATCAGTCAGCCTCAGCCCCTCTTTAGCCTGGGGGGTCTCAGACACACAACAGGGGGCTGTAAAACCTGCCTGTGGGGCTTGTTAACTGTTCCCTCACTACGGCAACTGGCTTGGATGGATTGGCCCTCTTTCGCCGGGCTGTGCAGACTTTGACTGGCTCATCTCCTAAAGGATTCACTCTCTCTGTGTCTCTGATTGTTTCCTTTTTCTGTCTTTGTGTCTCGCCAGTTCAGGACCTCCTTTCCTGGATGTCTAGTCTTTGTCCAGCTGCCATTTGCTCTCTTCACTTACTGTTCCCACTTGGGAGGAAGCTTCTTTGGCTATATTCAAGTCTTGTTCCGATGAAACAAAATCAGAAAGGCATAATTTCTTCTTTTATCTCTATTTTGTGGTCACTTTAAAATTGACTAAACTATTTTCATAATCAGTTTACAATTGTGCTTTTATGTACAACTGGAAACCCTAAGAAAGGGATTGTCATGGAATTTTTTTTATTTCCATGACAGAAATCATGAAGGAATCGCACAGATGAGCATACATGATGAGCATGCCTAAATACAATTCCTCATCTCCCCGTGGATTTGAAGACAACACACCCCTGGGGCGAATAACTCATCAGGGCGCTGCGATATCTCTCTGCCCTGTCCTCCCTATCAAGAGCATCATGAGATAGTAAAGTTCATGTTTTGAAACAAAACAAGATATCGCCATCCTTGTCATCCGTATTGTATGATTGATGCTCAAATCCTGTTGTTCTGCATCATGACATGGACTGTGACCGTCCGCGTTCAGTGCTCGCCACTGCAACAGTGAGATCAGAATCCCGCTGACAAATCCTTAAAGCATTGAGTCCCCCTGAGGGTCTGGGTAATGGCCGATGCCAGCGCCCATATGACGGCTGCCAGTTCTGCTGATGCAGACAGAGCGGAGATGCCTAACGTGACCTTTAGTGAATGCCACATCACATCAGGCCTGGATGTCACCCGCTGACATTATGCTGGGGCATGAAAAGGCTGTTCTGCAGGGGAGACATGGTGACGAACGTCCCCCCGGTGACAAACCTGTGGACGTGGTATAATTCTGATTGACGTGAGGAGGATTGCATGGCTTTGAATGGCAGTGGACGTGGAGGATGTGGAGCTTGTTTTGCGTTGGCTAGGTCTGTTTTTCTCTGTGTTCACTGGCGATAAAGTGCTGAGACAACTCACTCCAACTGGCATCATTATCCCAATCATCAAACAATTCTCTAAGCACATCAGAAATCCCTCTATAAAGTCATAACAAGCACAGACTCTATATAACCAGTAGGCATGTAGAGATTGGGGGAGAAAAGTTAACGCTTGGCGGCTAACACTGCAGTGGTGGGTTGTGTAGGCAGGTCCTTGGCACACTTTCAGAGGAGATGGAGGGCTATAAAAGCCATTGGCTCCTGCCACACCTGTACCCCACCCTATCCCTAGGCCTGCTTCCTATTTAAAAGCATCACATGCAGGATATTAGTCAGGGTTTTTTGCCGTCTGTGAGGTAGAACTAACCTCTGAAGCGGAGGGGGGAGAGGGGAAAGTATGCAGGCCGCCGTTTGTTTTTTATTGGGGAAATAATGGCCTATTGAGAGGTTGGGTATTTAATGGGCAACATAATAGGCCCTGTAGTAACACATCTGCTATGAGCAGAGTCATTTCCTCAGCTTTCAAAGGCTGCTGCTCTAGCCTTTGAAACGGCAAGTTTAGTTGCTTTTGACTTACTACTTCTAGATATCTGCTTTTTATTAATTGCAGGATTGCTACACAGGTAATATGCAAAACACAAATGTGCTGCTAGGCTCCATGTTCAATCCTAACCACATTCAACGGCCAATGAAGGCACACTCCCTCTTCTGGCTTGACCTCAAATCCCTCACTGTCCAATCTCATTCCAGCATCCTTCAAAAATATCCCTCCTACTTTGCAATCAATTGTGTTTAATGTATTAAAGACACTCACCACAACCACCGCAACCTTTGGACCTTGCACAAATCAATGCCTCGTTAGACCACTAATGATCATTCATTGACTAATAAGATCTGTATCAACCTCTTGTAGAACATTGATTGGCCTTTGGCCTCTGTAGTGCTGTGCACATTACGTGGACAAAGGAAGACGGCAGCTGTAAGTCCTGGGGAGTCAGATGATGAAAAAGCTCCTGGTGGGAAAGGACAGGAATCCTAAACCCCAAATAGACTCATTCCGAAGCACCTCAGGCCAAAGCCCTTTTCTTCTGCCCTACAGATCAATGGACATAACCTCTCTGAAAACAGGTCAATCACCACACAAACCCCCAATTTCTCTACCTCTCGTTCTTTCGCTCTCTCATCTTCTCCATTAGTCACTACAATTGCTCCATCAGGTGCGGGCGTGACTCAGGATGTATGTGTCCAATCATCTCACTGATGGAGAGCGGACTGGGTAGCTGTGTGACTATGTGTCCCGTTGACCATATTTCCCTTCTCAGGACCTCAGGGCAAAGATCGAACCCTGTCTCCGCTTCGCTCCATCCAATCAATCTAGCCCTCATTGAGATGCATGGCTCAATGATCTTTGATAGTGACTTACAGATTGGAGACAGGGAATGGAAGTCATGGGGGAAAGTTAGGACTGTCCTTGGGTATTTGCGATAATATGAGGCTACTTATAATTCACCTCATATCTGCAGGTCTATTTGAAGAGATTTGTTCTGAAATATATCTGAAAACTTCAAGTCTGATGATTACTGATGGGGAAAGATCTTATGAAGGCCAATTAAGTTCTTTTATTATTTTTTGCAACATTAATGAACACTAGAAGTCCTCACAGGTCCACTTGGTTCTGTAACTGAGACCTAATCCAAGATCTGAGTTGGATGGGGCCCACATTGTATTCAGCCTAACTGGGTCAGGTAGGGTCCCATTTTAATGTTGCCACTACCTGAGTGGATCCAAGCAAACTCACTATCAACAGGGGTGAGATGGTGGGTGTGAACTTTGGAAAAGTTGGGAAAATGGCCGACATGAGGAATAGGAAAATAAGTACAAAAAAGTAAATCTCTTTTGTTTTGCAAATAGTGGACAAAGATGACAAACAAGTTAGCTTCTCTATAATTGGGTCTGTTAAGGTCCTGTTAGGGCATCTTGGATCAGGTCTAATTATTGGTTCTGACTGTCCTTGGGTTTCTTTGGGATCTGGTCTTTTGCTAAAAATTGGTTTGGGATAATTGGGATTTCCTAGGTTTGTTTTGAATCTGGTCCAAAATCATGGACCCATGGAGACCTACCTGTTTCAAGTCCTACTGGGAACCTTTGTTGCATGTCTTTCCCTTTCTCCCTCCTCTCATTTAAACTGTTATCTATCTACTGTCAGTAGTTATGATCCTCCAAAAGCTGAGATGTAATCAAGCTCATACTCTGGGCAGCAAATGCCAAATCCAGACTTTGACATCCGTTTGCTGACTGCTGTCTGTCAAAGTCAACGTAATCCCATTGGATCAAGAAGCCGCTGACAGCGGACAGCGATAGAGATGTTCACCGGTGGCCTGTCACTCAATCTGATGCCATCAACCTGCACTGGCAAGACAGACGGAAATATACAGAGATCCAACTCTGTCACACTGTATCATACTGTCAGCAGGACTCAAACCTCTCTCAACACACTTCAGGCATCAATTGCCATAATCGGTTTAACTAATAAAAGTTTAACTTGAGTTCATTTTTGCCAGGAGGGAGACATTTTTTCTGGTGCACCTCAGCTACATATTCATCCCATTTAATGGATTATACAGTCTGGTTTGGGTTTTTAAAAATCTACCACAATTGGAGTTTGTTAACAAGATTAAACCAAAAAGTATCGATCAAACTGAAAAACACAAGGGTGCTTCTGTTAGCTCCTTAAAAGTTGCCATTTTGCAGTTAATGGCGACGTCAACGCCCTGCTTTTTAGCATTTTTAGCAGCAATGAAACCAATTGGCACAAAAAAGCAAGTTTGTTGGGTCTCAATGAATACTTTCCTCTGGAAGTAAGTAACTCATGAACTCACGTGTAAGCCTGCTGTGAGGTATTTATATTTTATGTACAGGTGTGATTGCTGCAATATATTTTCTTTTCCTTTTTGTATGTGCATGGGAGTTGAAGCAAACTTGCTGATTAAATTATAAACATTAGTCCTGTCATGATCGTTTCAACCACTGTGTGTGTGTGTGTGTGTGTGTGTGTGTGTGTGTGTGTGTGTGTGTGTGTGTGTGTGTGTGTGTGTGTGTGTGTGTGTGTGTGTGTGTGTGTCATTGTCAATTTCCTTTTATTTATATGTTATCTGCTTTGGCAATATAGGCAATGTCTTGTCATGCCAATAAAGCTCTAAAGAGAGAGAGAGCGAGAGAGAGAGAAAGAGAGAGAGAGAGAGAGAGAGAGAGAGAGAGAGAGAGAGAGAGAGAGAGAGAGAGAGACATCAAGAAGCTAATAGACAGATCACAATCCCTCATTAGAGGGTAATTAGATTGGCTCCAAAACTACAGATCACTATTACCCGGCCCACTGATTAATATACATTAATACTCTGTGTGTGTGTGTGTGTGTGTGTGTGTGTGTGTGTGTGTGTGTGTGTGTGTGTGTGTGTGTGTGTATGTCTTTCTCTCTCCCTTATTATTCCATTGTCTCCTCATCACATCTCTATCATTTTCTTTTCTCCTCTCGCTTTTTCTCTCAATTAGTGGTTAACAAGGAGAAAATAAGGGGAACGCTCTGTTGCTTGCACCAAGTACTCAACTTTTCTAAACAGTCTTGGACAAACAGTGTGTCATTGTGTGTTGAACTAACTGAAGAGTTTAATTATACAAGGACTCATCAGTGGTACTACAACAACTATACCGACTATAAAAGTGAGTTCTACTATGTATTTGATGAGTTGTGATCATTTTCTTACAGCAGTATCCAAAACAAAGAGAGCTCTACTCCTGCATGCTGTTTTTGGTGTTTTGTCTACTTCTCCATCATCGAGTGATTTTCTATATTTCCCAAAAATCCTTGAAAATAAAATTCACACCTGAGCTTTTTGCACCAAGTAAGCGACTGCAGTGCCAACTCTGACACATTCAGTTCTGAAGGCACATGCACCAGCGCTCTGTCGCATGCTCTTAAACTCCCTAAACAAACATCATGCTGCAATTTTGGCAAATTCAAAACAACGAATAAGAAACGAACAAGAGAAAAGTGAGTGTTTTTTTTTAGCAAGGCAAAACTGTGGATTTACTGTGTTCTTATTGCTGCTATCAGGTGCAAGAGGCACATTCTGAAAATTCAGATGAGCTTCCCAGATGGTGGTGAGAGGTTTTATGTATTCACATAGTTACAGCATGTAAGAAAAAAGTCTGGACATATCTCATGTCATAAAGACTCCAGATGAGTTTGCTGGGAAAATAAAGGACTAGAAAGAAGGAAATCCTTAAAAGAAAGAGAAAAAATAAAGTTTATTTTTACTACAACACCAAACACCTTCAGCAAAGCATTGAATCACCGAGCATCAACCCTGACTAAAAACACAGCGTGTGCAGAATGGAAAAGTGTTGCTGTTCTGTGATTTTACTTTTTTTGAGATTACCTAAAAGTTTTCTGAATTTTATTATAGCAGTGCTTCTCAGTGTTTTGCCAGAAATCCATAACAATAATAAAAAACGCACCACAACACTAAAAATGCCAGAAAATGCAACATACTACATCATTGGAAGGCTGTCTCATGTGGACGCGCGGACAGTTTTGTTGTCATTACTTAGAATTCCTCACAGGGGCGGCAGAAACTACGCACTATAGCTTTCACATGTTTTGAACTACATTTTCCTTTTCAGCTTGTAATTTGGGGCAGCTGACACACACTGTCCTGCTCTACCAAAGGAAAAACACCCACCTGCCTTCCCCTCACACACCTGTCCCACATACACTTTGTGCAGCGCACATGAGCAGCGGAAGCCTTAGCCATTAGGGACACGCTAATACACTTCAAACAAAATCTAAATTGTTGTGTTCCCCCTGAAGGCAATATTAATAACAAAACAAAATAAAAGCCCCGCATTGGATCTCAATTGCAGTGGTAACAGGCCTCCAGTCAGAACTTTTCAGACACCACCCCACAGCGCCCCTCCCTCTAGCTTCAGCAGCAGGTATCATCAGAGATAAACCATCTGCACCCCCCCCCCTCCACTCCTCCAGATAACATCTGATACTGTCAGAAACAGTGTTGACTGCTGCTGGTACATGAGGACCACAAGCACCTGGTGCTCTGTGATACACCTGTGTTTGGGTTAGTCACACTTCCTAAAGGATGTTATTGTGTCTGCCTGGATGAGCAAACAATTATGGCAGATGAAGATGGTTTTATCTTCAAATAGTGGAAAGGTACAGATGATTAAGCAGCTTATCGTTAGTAACCCACACACAAAGGAAAGGATTAATCGGGCATTTAAAGCACTGAGCTTTGAGGATTACTTCATATTAAAAAGTGAAGACTGAAACTGAAAAGTGAAGAGGAAAATTTGCTTTTATTTAAAAAATAAAAATAAAATAAAAAATAAAAAATAAAATATATATATATATATATATATATATAAAATATTCTTATTATTTTTAGCAGATGTCTTTAATTTTCCTAGAAAAGTTTCAGATTTACAGCATAAGGACCAGGTTACACTATGATTCACATAAAAGTATGAACATTGTATGAAACTATTTCTTGTGGTTGCCAACATTTTCTGTCATTTTCCGCCAACTTTAAGGATGTTACAGTAAAGTTACTGCAAGATCTAATTTGTAAACTCTTTGTCCTATGTAATCCAGAGAGGAGAGCAACCGGCCCTCAGAGAGGACAACAACATGTAACGTAAAATCACATTCAATACAACCAAATCCAACAACACCACAACCTGAGGCTCCCAAAATGAATGAATGGTGATGGCATAAGAACTAACTAATGCCATCAACAAAAAATGTAACATCATGAACTTCACAAGCAAATATTTGTTGCAGGGCTGTTGTGTTGGATTCAATTAGATTGTACAATATTCAAATTATTGTGTCCCCTCCATGTGATGAAATCATTTCAATTGTGCATTACTGTAAAATATTTGCAAGTATGCGGTCTAAATGCTGAAATCTATTGTGCGATTTAAACTGCAAACAAAAGAGAGCAGTAAATAATTTGTTTAGTTGTTTTACTTTGAGGATAAAGGGCACAGCATCCCTGCATGCTGTGTGTGGTATCCCAGCACTAGACTGACTCCACTCTACCTCTTGTTGAGAGAAAGATATATTATGCTTTACAGTAATACAGCACTCTGAGTGGATGGGCGACCCTCCACATCAAAGCAGAAATCACTGTTGCTGATAGTTTTACTGTGTGTGTGTGTGTGTGTGTGTGTGTGTGTGTGTGTGTGTGTGTGTGTGTGTGTGTGTGTGTGTGTGTGTGTGTGAGTGAGTGAGTGAGTGAGTGAGTGAGTGAGTGAGTGGGTAGGTGGATTTGTCAAAGAGCAAGTGTGAAGTGAAACTAAGACTGTGAATATTATGCACACATTGTAATAGTTTATGTGTGAGAAAGAGGAAGGGTGAGAGGGTAGAAATGTGTGTATGTGCTCATGTACATATTGTTTACACACACCGCCTATGTAGCCCCGGTGAGCGCA
Organism: Sander vitreus; assembly: GCF_031162955.1. Lineage (NCBI taxonomy): Eukaryota > Metazoa > Chordata > Actinopteri > Perciformes > Percidae > Sander > Sander vitreus. The sequence goes on from NC_135863.1 coordinate 16,109,704, forward strand.
GCGCAGTGTGAGCCCCCGTCGATACGCCCCTCCGATCTCCCCTGTCAGCAAACACAGGAGAACAAAGAGGCCTGTGGCAGCGCCAGCGGGTATAGATCTTCTCCCCTGTGTTCTCGCTCAGCGGGGTCACACAGGAGCCGCTCACAGTTCAATCTCCTCTACTTGACTGATCAGGAGCTTTGAGCCGCTGCTAATGAGACTGGACCCTCTCCAGTCTGCAGGACCCTGAACCAGCCCACCCAGAGTAAAACTACATCAAGTCCAGGAGTCCACTCTGATACAAGGAGCTATTTCAAACTGTCCAGATAAAACAAATTAAAAGCAATTATTGGTTATAGACATTATCGGTTAAAGCCCCTTATATTCAAAGTTAACTTACACTGTTAGTACAGAGACACTGATTCAATGTGTGTGATATACATTTTATACTAAAATATGTCTCAGATGAAAAAGAGCTTGTAAATACCCCAAAGTATTCATCTTCAATCTTACAACAGTTATACCACCATAAAGAGCAACTATGGCTCACCATGTAGAACTAAAATATTAAAGTGATACAATACAAACAGTTTTTTTTAAGGCATGGAGAAATATCCATATTTTCCAAGGGGGACTTAAGCTGAAGATATTTTGGTGTATATTCAATGACTACAAATTTCTATAAATTAAAAGATAAGTATTGTATGTTTTTTGTGGACTGGAATTGTCTCTGACAACAGCATATTTATACTGTATAATAGGACATTAACATTTCCTTTAAAATCCACATTGTGATAAAAAAAAATCAGAATCATTACACATATACATAAATATTTGTACATGCATATTTAGATTCTTAAAGATCAGCATTATAATCAGTTCAGGTCAACGACTTCAACACAACACCCAGCATAGAATTTTTGTCCTACTAGAGCAGATTTTGAAAATAAATCTGACCAATATAAGACAAAATTATGCTAGTGTAATTTTAGTTTGGAATGCAACACTTCATACAATAAAATAAAAAAAAACAATTTCTATTTTTCCATTTTCTTCTAATAAAGTCTAAAATTTCCCATTGAAAAAACTTTTAAAT